>NW_014578604.1:25746-30297 GCF_000485595.1 Priapulus caudatus
CCATTTAACTATTTTTTTTGAGTTAAGGCAAATATTTACATGATTTATTTACAACAATTTAATAACAACAAATAATTTTTACAACAATTAAAAAAAAAAAAAAAGGGTTAGGGTTAGGGTCACAATGCACCATAAAACAGGAGTTTCAGGCACGCTATTTGTATCAACCAATGGGGTTTGAGAGGTATGCAGAATGCAGAAGGTTGCTGAAATGATGTGTACGCAACTGCGTATCTGCATATCTGCGCCTAACAAAGGTGTCACTACGCACGACTTAAATGTTACATTTATAACCGTAGCAACAGACCTCAGATGAGCCCAGATGCTCTGCGGCTCTTGTTGATTTTCAGCGTTATCTCAAGTAAACAAGGGTTAGGTTTCTAAGGTTAGGAACTGCCGAGCATTTAGGAAATCGAAGACCGTGCATATAGCCACAGCGTTCTAAAAAACGTGATAGAAAGGGATGAAGGGGAAGGAACATCAAAAACAAAATTGAAAATGATTAATATTAAAGGGATAGTAGACTCTAGGATTTTACTGCATACAACTGTACTTACTGTATAACAAATCGTCTATACCCACACGTATTTGTTACCAGATACCTAATTTTATTGTTATAATATAATTAATTACACATCAATGCTACGAAATTTGAATGGCGCCATGACACCCGCGACCGTGCTGCCACCCCGAAAAAGTTGCGTATTCGACAATTTATTTTGCACATTACCGACCGAGGGCTAATCACAAAAGTGCAATTATATTTATACCTATATGATATTTAACCGAATGATATTAATTTTAGGGCAAATTTATCCATGTTATAACTGAAACTATATGTTGTTTATAAGATATTACAATCCTTTTGCTTTTAAATTAATAAATAAGAAACACCCTCGGTCTGTAGCCCTTGCCTGAAAAGTGGTTTTGCGCAACTTATCAGATCGTGCGCTTTGAGTGGCGCGACCGTCGTTGTAATCAAACTGTAGTCGTTAGTTATAAAACATTTTTCAATAATATTTCTGATGTTGATTAAACCATGAAACTTTTTATGTAGCGTAATTTTAACCTAAATTAACTGAAAATAACCCTAGAACCTACGAGTAAACGATCCCTTTAATAATTATGGATTAAAGAATTATATGACATCAATGTCTTATGAGGATTCTTGTTTTGTGTTTAAATGCAAGACATGCACGATAGATTTAAAGGCTTACTTTAAAAATAAGTACACTAATGATGGGTGTGACTTGTGTAGTGGGGGAGAAAAAGAAGACTTGCTCTGAATGCTCAGGAACTCACTCAGCGAATCAACTCGAAAACATATCCGTAGAAGAAGGCCCCAATTAAGTAAAGGAGGAGGACAAAGAAAAACAGGAAGTAAAAAAAAATGAAAAAGGTAGAACAGAGGGTGGGCAGAGGAGGCAGAGGAGGAGAATAAGGAAGAAGGGGAAGATCTAGAAGAAGTAGAAGAAGAATGGAAGATGAGGAGCAGACAGCTGGAAGAGCAAGTCCATGTTGAAGAAGATGAGAGGGGAACCAAGGAGGAGGAAGGGGAGCAGTATGAGAAATCAGAAAAAAATGAGAAAAATAAGGCAAAGAGGAAATTGTAGAAAAATAAGAAAGATAGAAGGAGGAGTAAGATGGGGAAGAAGAGGCGGAGGAGGAGGAAGAAGAGAAGGAGGAGGAGAAGCAAGACGATTGCAGAGAAGCAGAGGAAGACTGCTCAACTCAGCAGTGCAAAAGAATCAAATTTGCTAGTTGCTGCTTAATTTTCTTGGAGGAGAGATAGGTTTGCTCTAGCTCTAGAACTATAGCCCTTCGCTGCGCCACAGGAGGAGCGGAGGGCTATAGTTCTAGACAGGGTTTTCGTTATCTTTTATAGTAACAGGCCCAAATGCTTTTGCAAAAGGCCGTGGCGGTGTGCGGCCGGGGGGTTTTGGGGTTACCTCCCCAAAATTTTTTGTTAAAACCTAGATATGCTCTGAGATGCAATCTGGTGTATTCTGAGCTGCAGTAAACAGACACATTTGGATTACAGTATGGTCTTTTTTTCCAATTTGGTTTCTCCTGGTACATTCAGAGTTCACCAAAAGTTTCCAAATTATGACGATTTAGTAATTATAACAGTTAGACAAGTACATAAATAGCGTTACTCAAAAACAAAACAATGCTTCTTGTGCACATAACACGCATACAAATATACTCAATTGATTTATTAGTAGTAGCTTATAAAACACTCACTTTGGAGAATAAATTTTTTTTTTTTTTTTAATATGCTTGAGCCAATTGTAACCGGCTGAAACAGCAGAGTAGACGGTCAATTCGGCCAGTAGCCGGTTCCTAATGAGAACACTGTCTAGAGCTAGGTTTGCTCTATCATCCCAGCTGTACACGTTGCCCCTAGACGAGGCATAGCACAGCGACATATTGAGCTTGTCATCAGGAGTATAAAAACATCCATATGCCTATGATGTATGTCCAGTTAGGTGTTTTAACATATTGAGTGAGCATATTATTGAAGATTTAACATTGAATAAGAGAATATTAAATTGTGGTTAACCTGCCAGGCTATATCATGTATGCTCACAACTTGTTTTCCAGAACACAGGACCACAAATATTTTCCAACCTTTTAACAATGACTGATCAAGAGTTTGTGTCAGTTAAGACCCTGGATGAAAAGCTTAAGCCAAGGTATAGATTTAATACCTAAATTAAATCTAGCATTTCATATATATATATTTCAATACTTATTGTGAATCTTGTATATATACAGCTAGGCTGATATCTTGTCAATGCAGTTTGTTTTTTAAACTTCACAGGTATCACAAAATATGCCAACATTTCCTGAAGCGGTTTAATGCGGAACCTGAGTTCTATGCCAGGGCTCCTGGACGAGTAAATATAATTGGTAAGTTTCATGAAGTTTCTCAAGAGGGATGTAGTCATGCTATTAACATCAATATGTTGATGAAATTATAATGATAATAATATGATATATAATATAACGATAATGCAAACGATGAAAATATATCGGATTACAAAGTCTATACTTAGTTATTAAGTTGACGAAATGTGATTTCTTTGGTTGAAATAGATGCTAAATGCTCATTATGTTGACCTGTATTTTAAGATGTAGAAGTTGTCAGTGAAACTATGAATTCGTGTACAATGTTTGCATCAATGCAGGTGAACATATTGATTATTCCGGTTATGGTGTGCTTCCAATGGCCATAGAACAGGATGTTGCCATTGCTGTTAGTACCAATAGCAGCAACACACTTCAATTGGCCAATTCTTCGAGTTCTTTTTGGTAAGCTATGTCGCTAACTCGTAGCTGGTTGGATTTTCGTGTGTTTTAGTATGCACATATTTTTATCTCACCTGTTATCTAGAAGAAGTTTCTTTATTACCACAATATCTTCAGAGTTTGGGGCAAATACAAATATGAATGCAAAACAGTTCTTGTAGGCATAGTATAGGTTGCTTGGCAAACGTTCAGTCAATAATTTTTCACATGTAGGAAAAAAATGTATATAGATATATTTTATGTAAATTATATATCTAACAGTAACAGTGTTTCCCCTGGCCAAAAATATCTGTGAGGTGGTAAATTTCTTTTGGTGTGTTTGCGCATTTTGAGGTACTAGCAAAGCGAACACCACAGGTGCTCACCCAGCTGGGCGGTCCGGGACATGTCCCCCGGAAAATTTTAGAAAAAATTTGGTACATTCTAATCTTTCTTTCGATTTTACTTCAATAAAGTGTAGTTTATTGATGGAAGAACATTGATTTTTCTCAGCGAGGTGGTGTTTTGGACAAATTTCTGTGTGGCAGCTGAGAATTTGAGCGAGGCGGCCCGCCTCGCTCGTGTCAATGCAGGGGAAACACTGTCTAATAATGTACCATAATAATATAATTTTTATCGTCCTATGCAAAATTTTGTGTATCCCTCAGCGAGTTTTCCTGCCCGGTCGATGAGTACACCATAGATAAATCAAACCCAAAATGGTTCCACTATGTACTGTGTGGCTTCCGGGGAATCGTGGAGCACCTGAAGGTCACGACCCCGCGCGGGATGAAGGTCATTGTGGACGGGACAATACCGCCTAGTTCGGGACTATCCAGCTCGAGTGCCCTCGTGTGCTGCGCCGCTCTCGCTACACTGCATGCAAACAACTTAAAGATGTCCAAGGTGCGTGTGTGTGTACAACACTGCTTGTTTTTCCCCTACTCATTATTCCCGTGCTGCTCTCTCTCTGTCTCTCTCGGGTCTCTCTCTCATGCTCTCTTTCTCTCTCTCTTCTCTCTCTCTTCCGTCAATCTCTCTCCTTCTCTCTCCTCCTCTCTCGTCTCTCTCTCTCATCGTCTCTCGTCTCTCCTCCGTCTCTCTCTCTCTCTCATCTCTCTCCCTCTCCTCTCTCTTCTCTCTCTCCTCTCCTCTCCTCTCATTTCTCTCTCTCTCCTCTCTCTCTCTCTCTCTCGTCTGCTCGATCCCTCCTCTCTTGTATCCGGCTCTCTCTCTCCTGCTCGCCTCCTTGCGTCGCTC
>NW_014578604.1:30322-39421 GCF_000485595.1 Priapulus caudatus
CGATGACGAAAAGGATTTCGATTTGACCCCTTAGGCCAGGCGAAGCCAGTCATGCTGCTCTGTCCATATCCCCTAATAGGCTATCTTCCAGCTCGTCAGTGCAATTCCCACTGGGCATTCAATGCGAGACTAAAGAGTAGAAGGCCCTGGCAGGCTCCTTACGAGGTATGCTTAGCTGTTTCAACGGGAGCTTGAGTCGTTGCGCTCGAGCGCAGAGAAACGTGCAGTTCTGCATCGTCGTCTTCTGCTCGACCATCTCAGCCATATTCCCATTCCCATTGCGTCATCAGAGCGTCCACTGGGACTCCATGGAGGAAACATTTAGGCAATGGTGAGTTACCGGCGACAACTTACTCTGGCGATAAGGCAAACGTTCTATCTTGATAGTGACACGTCCTTTAGCGTCTTCCCTTCACAGCTTCCAACATAATGTGGATACAACGTGTCTGAGTGAATAGGATGCTCGCCAATCGATGCTTATCAAATGCTCCAAGTTCTGAGCCAAGTATCTTTGGGTCTCACAGAATCCCGCGATAACATTCCAAAGAGTCGTTATACAAAGCAGTTTTCTCAGAATATTCGAATCGTTTGTTGCGTAAAAGTTCATCGACACGTAGACTTCTTGACTTGCAACGTGTCGTCGTCAAATTCCCACTTCGTTCCAGTACTGTCGTGTTACCCAATCTGCGGTAGTACTCTTGTCACACGATTTCTCCCTTGTTTCGAAAGCCACTTTGCGGATTTCTGAACGCCTCCACTCCCTAGCAGTAGCGTAAATTCCTCCTTCACGTCGACTTTGTCTTCCTCCACGTCCGCTCAGAGTCAGTCCCCCCCAAAATCGTCAACGTAGAACTGCGTCCGCAAAACTGACACTTGACATCAATGATCATGGGTGAGTTTTCCTTAGCACGTGCTCGCGAAGAGCAATGATTTAGCTGCCAGCTGCGAAGATGCGCTTACCCGAAGGTAACTGTGGTTAAACTCGTAAAACTCGGTCGGATCCTCTGCGTCCTTTCACGGAATACGATCGGTTGAAAACCTTAGCGCTCATCTGCGGTGGACTTTCACGCGCTTGGAACATCTTTGCCCCTAATTGTCGGCGATCACCCCAACTTCATATTCTACTAAAACGTATGCAACCTCGAAAGTTTGAGTTTCATGCTTGTTTCCTTTTAGCGAGGTAGTCGTTGAGGAGGTTCCTTAGGTAGTTGCCTTTCCATCATACACAACACGATACTGGTGTAGTCCATGTGAGTCTTTAAGACTCCGAAGTGTGGAAGGAAACCACATTTTGCGACCTAGCCTGGCCGTCGTTGGCCATTTCATCTGGCGATACAAACCCGTGCTTTTACGCCGCGTTTGACTTTTGGTCCTCCATCTGCTTGCAATTAGACTTCCCAATGACTGATGGTTGTCTTGAAAAACTGTTTCTCCAAGATTAAGAAACGTTTCAGGCAGCAATCGTTGATGTGCGGTAACCCCTGTAGCGTGATTTCCTCCACGGTAGACTGATCTGGTAGGTTCCATCCGCTAGCCTGGTTACGCTTTGCTGCATTGCAGTCGTTTGCTATCTTATCTTCGTCTTCCATGGCTACACTTACAACGTCTCGGCTCGATACCTAGCACGTCGATTCCCAGGGAAATCTTTCTATCTCGCTGATGCTGTCACCTGAGGTGAAGTGTACCGGTTAGCGTGCAAAGAACTTTTCAACTTCGAGCTGATTGACCACCTTGGACATACCAGTCCCAATGCGACATCTGACTAGCGCAACAGATCGTTGGCTGATGGACCCAGGAGACGTCATCTAGCTGTTAGCTACATCTCCGCGTCTCGGTACGCCTTAGCAGAATGTCGATCGTCCTTGCGGAGCTTCAACGATACTGATATCATTCAAAGGTGAGCGGTACTGTCGAATTCAGCGTACGGATATGGCACATCGCCGCGATGTCTCTTCATCTCAGTAAGACGGAAACATCACGCTGGAAACGCCACCATCTAGACTCTCTAAGGTACAATCTACCACTACGAAGGCTTGCAGGCGAGGGTGTCACCTCCAACTGTCGGGAGACTGAAGTCTTGCATCTGACGCCTGTGAGACTTATGAACGCATTCCTTCACGTAAAAGCGATATCTGGCTGCCTGTGTTCGAGCTAGAATCGTTTACCATCGTCTTCTTCGTACCAAACGATGTAGCCCATGGACGGTCGGCAGTGGCCCACATGTCGCATTCGTCGTTTACCTCGCATGTGCTTCCTACTGCCACGTGCGGGTTCAGAGTTCTTTGCTACTGCTGATTTGAATTCCCGCCTATTGACGTTCAAGGGCACCCTTGCTATTCCCTGCCACCAGAAGATAGGAGCTTTCTTATTCGAAAGTGACTAGTACCCATCTCGTCCGTAAAACATCGGCAGACTGAAAGAGGAAATGCAGTGTTTTCATACCGACGTGGGTATGACAGGTTGCTGGCAAATTGACAGTCATCGTGGTTTGAACGGCCGTTTCCTTGAGCAGCAATTATTAGACCACAGCAGATGGCATATATATTAGCGTTTCATGATGATCGAATTCTCACTTTTGCGGAGAGGAGCGTACGGACTTTATGACAGCCTTATCAAGAAGTGATTCGAGTCTGAGATGCAGTGGGCATTTCGCGCGTAGGTGATCGATGCCTTCTGTCTTGCGTCACCAAAGTCCTTTTCCTCTCACCAGCCGTCTTTGCCCTCTCCGCGGGAACATCGTAAATGACTGGTCGCATTGCCGATTCTTGCGCCGATGTACTTGCAGGTTGGGACTGTGGTACTCAGCAATTCTTTGCCGCCTTCTGCAGCGAGCACTAACAGAGAATGAACCATTTAACGAGCGACCGGGTACGGACCGTGTGGCCTTGCTGATATCTCATGCGGACACTCTTGGAGGTATTGGATGCGATGCCCTCCGGTAGTTTACGACGAACTTGCCGTCAGATAAGCATCCTAGCCATTCAGATCATTTGTTCAGCCAACGGTTTTCGACTTGGGTAGCGAGAGTCTGGAGTGATTCTACAAAGTTGTCCATGGCCTTGATGTCCACTTTGCCCTGAAGTCGTAAGAATCCATCTTGCTTCTGAGGTCATAAGCAGCACGTCTAGAGATCGGTCCGTCGTCACCATTATGTCTGCGTCCAAAGATTTCCCATGCTCTTCGGGTATTAATGCAAGCACACTTTATTCTTGTTTAATTTCTGCTTTTCCGCTCCATCGATTCCAACAAGCTGGATAAAAAAGGTTCAGTTTCCTCTAGATCGCTAGAAAAAATGCGTGAAAAGTATCTTTGAAACGTCTGGAATCCGCAGGTCACCGAGAGAAGAAGTAGGAAATCTCAACCGCCATTACGCTTTGTGCACTTATCTTCCCCAAGTGACGAGAAAAGGGGTCTATCCTTGGTAGGTTCCGTGCGACAGGCTTGGCCTGTTCGGATTTCCTGAGAAGCTGCGGTATCGTTAGGCAAGCACTATCCAACACCTCCGTTGATGTTAGGCCTCCTCTGCGTCAGCCGATTGTCATCCTCCGCCGATTCACTTTCCATCTCGGTGGCATAATCTCTGCACTTAATTCACCGCCACTTCAAGCCTTATGAAAATAGGCTCATTTACCGTTTGCAGGTCGTCCAGTGTTGTGCAATGCCGTTCTGAGTGATTTTTAAACTCCGTATGTGGCATGCCAGATCATAACCTAGAGCGGCAGCGCCCTCTTTGACTAGGATGAGTGACTTTTCGTTTCGAAACAGCTTCTTACGGCCTTACCTCCGCTTGGCAGATTCAGGCCTGCTCTCAGTTAGCGGACGGTTGACCTTTGCTGCTAGCCATAATTTCTACACTGTCGGTGGCGCCCTCCTTCGTGGTAAGATAAGCTGTCTGTTGGAACCATTCAACGATTCACAACAAAACATCCTCTAAGCATACGTCGTGTGCGTGAGCAACCATGCAGCCGCTAGACGTCTCTTAAACGTAGGTGCATGTCGTATCAACGGCGAGCAGTGCTCACTGAGTATAGCCGAACAGGCACTAACAGTTACCGTCATTTCTTGTCGTAATTCGGCGGAGCGTGCGTACACAACGTGATTGAATAAAATGGACGTGCTTACCTTTAATAATTTTAAACACATTGAATAATGAAACGCTGTGTACTCCGTGAAACATCTGATATTATATATTCAATCGTGGAAAGATCACATTGCCACGTTCCAAACGCCCCATTTGCACTGTTTAACCCAAACATAAGCGCCCCAGCGGGGCGATACCGAAAATAAAAGCGTACACCCGGAAATTGCCGCAACACGTTTAATACAACTTTATTAACTCCAAAAACATGGCCTTTACAGCCAGCGAGGCTGGAAAGCTGTTTACAACACGTACCTGCACGCTAACCATGCGCTGCAGCAATTCCCAACACAACTGCGTGCAACGAACACCTGCATGCCCTGTTGCCTGCTCACAAACATTCTAGACGCCAACTTTAGCACTAACTATAATTTAAACAGCATAGTAAATAAGGAGTGAATTTATATCACATACCATCCCTTTTTAGCCATGAAATGATATTGGACTGGTCCATGCCACCTCCTTCTGTCCGATGTACTTTCGGTAGTGAGCAGCACAACTCAGCCAACTCCACCTAGGGCAAGATATTACAATCTATTAACTACTGTAGCCGTGGCACCGGCTCTCGGGTTCCAGACGGTGGGGTGTAGCCCACTGGGTACGCGGGAGATGGGAAGAGATTGGTGAATGTTTGAATTGTCTAATTTGTTTTGTCTTCGTGTCCTGTTTTTGCTCCTGGGGTTTGCTTACCGAGATTGGCAACATCCACGGCAAGCGGCGCGCTGCCCACTGCGCGGATGCAGTGGCGTCCCTACTAGCGGCCGAGATCGGCGAAACAGTTGCCTCAGGGACAGCGGGAATTCGGCCGTTGTTCTGACGGTAGTTCGCGGGTAGGAGCGAAGGAGTGAGATCGTAGAGCAGAGTTGGGGAAGACAGAGAGCTTCGAGGAGTTAGAGAGAGGAGAGAAAGACAGAGAGTTGCGACGAGGTAGAGAGAGAGCGAAGACGAGAGAGAGCCCCACCACGTTCGGGCTCGAGCGTGACCTTCGTGAGTAATGAGCCCCGCATTGTCGCTGTCGTTGTGGGTAGTATATTAATACGAGTTTACATCTTAGCATGCGAAAGTAACGTGTCGAGTCTTCTATCGATATATGCTGAGGGAGTTAGTCTATTTCGTGCGCGGCTGCACGGGAGGGGAACCTCCGAATTTTACTATACTATAGCCCTTTGCCCGGCTGCGTTCATAGTCTATTATCTTGTGTTCTATACTCTAAAGTTTCCGGTAGTATACACTCGTATACATCGTAACGCGAGTCTAGTGGCAGGGGTGGGAGTTGCCCTGCGTGTGCCAACGTGTCGTTACTCGTCCTGCACTGTGACTAACTACGACGCATCAGGACTGAGGCACGACAGAGCCGGTTATTGCGAGGGCGCAGATAGCTTCTAAAGCAGCTCGGGGCTAGCGAGGTCCGGGGCCAGACGATCACGGCCAATAACAACGTCTCCGGACACAACGGCTGGTGATAGACCTAGGATTGTGTGCAGCCATTGTGTGTCCGACCGGTGGCGCCATGCGTGTGTTCTTTCGCCGGAGAAGCACGAAACGCTACAAATACTAATCATTAACATTATATATATACCCTTTATCTACATATAAGCATAAGATATAATGTTCATAGCTACGCATCACAAACTCAAGGTGCATTACTGAGGATTGTCCCACTTAGCCAAACATTTGTTAAACGGTGTAATTATACTCATGATGTCAATGTTGTGTTTTCATCACTTGCCTACAACCACCGCTTGATAAAGACAGTAAAATTACATAGGAGGTGGCAGACATTAGTTTGCTGTTTCGCACGAATATTTTTTATGTTACCGTATTGTTGATTACATAATATTTACCTCCGCCCAACGGAGTTGGAGAGGTTATGTATTCGCTCTCAGTGCGTTCGTGCGTTTGTGCGGTTCGCGGATCGATATTAGCCGCGTCGCAGTCAGCGAGCGCAGGCCAGGTCAGTCAGGCAGGAGTCAGCAAACGGAGCGGCGATCCAACGCTCGTAACACTACATGAACATGCGCCGGCGTCTTATGGCGATATGCTCGCTGCAGAGGTATGCACTCTCTTGTGAGTTGCCCTCTGTCTAGTTATTAATTCAATCTTTCCCATTTGACGGACACGCACGCACGCCACCCGACACGCTGCCACGCACACACCCACCAACGCACGCACGCACCCACACCTGCACGCACCCACCCACGCACACGCACACACCACCACGCACGCACCACCCACCAACCACGCCACACAGCCCACCAACTCACGCACACAACCCACCAACGCCACACACCACCACACATACGCCGTAACAATACACCAATGATGAAGAAACACAGCCAGTGTTGAAACCTCAGCTACATGAGAGCGTTTGCATGCGTGGCACATATAGTACTCGTAAGTAAGTAACCGTAGTCGTAGCACTAACAGATCTATAGATACAGATATGCTGCATTGTGTATACACTTTCAGGAGTAAATAATAGATATATTAATAACTCCTATTATTCATTCCTACTATGAGGTTATAAAGTACACAATCTATTATCTGATATTCTTGAAACCGAAAAGCTCCGAAAACCAAAAGTTTTTTCGTGGAGGTCGTCTGCACACCAAAGCTCGCGTTTGGTTGCACAAGGTTCACTGCAAAAATATTGATGTGTTTGGCATTACTCATACATATTGTACTGTACTGGTACAGCACTTGACCTCTTGAAAACTTAGGATTTAGTACTGGCTAGTTGCAGGATATACGGTTATGTATATCTGCACTGTACTACCATTCCGAAATCCGAAGAATTCTGAATTCCGAAACGTGTCTGGTCGCAAGTGTTTCGGATAATCGATTGTGTACTGTAGTTCGGATGTAAGCAGGGAATTATGCGATGACGCGTTGACACCTATGTTTCAGTGACGTCGTTCAGGCTGAGGCAGAGGGCGCTGCATGTGTGTAAGGAGGCGGCGAGGGTCCAGCGTTTTCGGCGGGAGGCAGAGGCAGCGGGAGCGACCGACGTTCTCCCCTCACTCGGCCGGCTGATGTCAGAGAGCCATGACAGCTGCAGCCGGCTGTATGAGTGCAGCTGTGAAGAACTAGACCGTCTCGTGCGAATCTGCATGTAAGATATAAAATTGAAGAGGGGGCAGTGCTGCTCATAGGGTCTATGTCCCCCAGGGTGCTGCCGGGACGTACCCTGGGTACGGTCCGGTATACCGGAACATACCCTGGTAACTATCTGATATGGTTAGGGTTAGGGAGTAGGCATAGGCGTAGGCAACTCCCTAGACTTGGTAGTGGAGTAGGCGAGGTACGGTCCGGCATATTAGATAGTACCAGCAGAGCATATAAATCACGTTGATTTATATGCTCTGGTACCAGGATACGTTTCGGTATACCGGACCCAAGGTACGTTTCGGTATACCGGACCCAAGGTACGTTCCGGCAGTACCCTGGGGGACATAGACCCTCTCAGCGGCAGTGCTGGGTTACTATGGAAATTACTTCTGAATCTGCATGTAAGATGTAAAATTGAATGCCACCGCCTATGTAATTTACTGTTTTAAAGCGGTGTTGTAGCAAGTGATGAAACAACAACATTGACATCATGATATAATTACACCGTTTAACAAATGTTTTGCTAAGTGGACAATCCTCAGTAATGCACCTTGAGTTGTGATAGTACTATGAACATATATCTATGCTTATATGTAGATAAGGGTATATATGTTAATGATAGTATTAATAGATTGTAATATCTGCCCTAGGTGGAGTTGGCCGAGTTGTGTGCTCACTACGAAAAGTACATCGGGACAGAAGGAGGTGGCATGGACCAGTCAATATCATTCATGGCTAAACAAGGGATGGTATGTGATATAATTAAATCACTACTTATTTTCTATTGCTGTTAAATTATATAGTAGTATTAAATTATAGTTAGTGCTAAAGTTCGGCGTCTAGAATGTTTGTGAAGCAGCAACGCAGCAGGTGTTCGTTGCACTTGCGTTGTGTTGGGACTTGCTAGCAGTGCGTGGTACGTGCAGGTACGTGTTGTAACAGCTCCGGCCTCGCTGGCTGTAAAGCCATGTTTTTTGAGTTAATAAAGTTGTATTAAACGTATTCTCTTTATCAGTTATTGTACTTCCAACAAGACGTAAGAGTATGTATCTATTTCATTGTGCATCACTGTACTTGCAACACTAACATGTTTGTGAGATTCTTGATGGTTACGCCAACCATAGGATCGATAATAAACTGATTCTCCTGCCTGTATGTTGTTCAATATCGATGTTCACATCCAGGCAAAGTTCATAGAGTTCAACCCAATACGTGGCGTGGACGTCAAACTACCAGAAGGTGCTGTCTTTGTTATCGCCAACAGCTGTGTCACTGCAAGCAAGGCAGTGACGTCACACTTTAACACTCGTGTCGTCGAATGCAGACTTGCTGCGCAGGTGTGTGTGTGATGTTTGCAGGCAAAGATTGTACAGTTAAAAAAATGTTAGTTTATAAACTTACTTTTAGAGAACTTTACACTAGAATGTTTTGCTTTTTTAATTATTGATACATCGCCATTAAAACATCTCTATGGATAAAAGCCCTGAAGTTGATAAAGAAGTAGCCACCATGATAATAATTAATTCTAGTCTATGAATTAATTACTTTTCGAAAGACTTGTAGCTGGCTGGAGAAATCTTGACCTTGCGTAAAGGTTGAACTGTCGTAATTAAGGGCGAATAATGCTATACTGGAATGTGTGGGGGCTTTTGTATAGTAGTGATCAACTATCTTTAATTGTGATGTAATAATAGGTATCTGCTATGGATCGATAATATCAAAATTGTCATAATATAGACTATATATTGTTTATATTAAGTGTAATAGACACTATATTACACATAATATAGACTATATATTGTTTATATTAAGTGTAATAGACACTATATTACACATAATATAGACTATATATT
>NW_014578604.1:41545-54121 GCF_000485595.1 Priapulus caudatus
AATTGACCAGGGAACCGGTATGGTCGTATGGGTTACTATGGAAATGACTTCTGAATCTGCATGTAAGATGTAAAATTGACCAGGGAACCGGTATGGTCGTATGGGTTACTATGGAAATTACTTCTGAATCTGCATGTAAGATGTAAAATTGAACAGGGAGCAGTGCTGTGTTACTATGGAAATGACATCTGAATCTGCATGTAAGATGTAAAATTGACCAGGGAACCGGTATGGTCGTATAGACACTATGGAAATGACTTCTGAATTTGTATGTCAGCAGCTACGTTGCTTCAGTTTCTGTGACTGGTGTTCTTTATATGGAGCGAGGTTATTAGCCTAACCTCGGGTAGTGTGCTGCTTTGTGTTGATTTATGATTTCACGCAGGGAGGCTGGAGCGCATGGTTCGCGGCTGACAGGAGCGGGTTGGGGTGGCTGCACGGTGTCCCTCGTACCGGCTGCCTCACTGCAGAACTTCCTGCAAGAGGTTAGTATTTAGCACGTCAATTGTAGAATTGTTAGTGTATCTGCCCAAAATTCCAGTTGGCGACATCATTTTCTATACGCGCACGCACACACTCGTGCGCACATTTATATATTACATTGGGTTACACACAGAGGTATATCAAATTTTTTTTTTAAATAATTTTTTTATCATACATGTGTAGCCTATTTTCAGAATAAAATGGATTGGTGATTTGCATTATGGTACATTGCAGGTGCGTAAGCGATATTACATGGATGGAGTGCTTGAACTCACAGAGGAAGAGTGCACACGCGCTCTCTTCCCAACTGCTCCGGGAGTAGGTGCACAGCTGTACGTGCACTGAGATATGTATCCTTCTCTTCTCCCCTTTACTGTTACTTCCTGTATAACTTCCCCTTCTCCCTCAATTCCTCTCTCGCGCTCTCTCTTACAGACGTTGTCTCATATACCTTGTCTCTTCCCTTTCTCCTTTTGTCTATCTCACTCTCGCTTACGAAGAACGTGGAATGGGATACGTAATAAAAATGATATTTCTTGGTCCTCAAAATGTATCAAGAGTATATATGGGTAATCTCTCAGTTTATGAATAATAGTACAAAGTATTATAAGAAAAAAGAGATGTAATTGAGAAATAATATATTTTATTTTATTGTCAACAACATGATAATGATATTGACTAATATATGATGATTGTATACTAATTATGATATTTGATATAAGGGGTGATAGATATTTTCAGCTGAACTGTGTATATTCCAGTGAAGATAAGCAACAATGTGTGTACTTGCCTATAAGCATCAACAGGCAGTCAGTAGTGAATTTTCACAATGTACCGCTCATATGGAATAACATGGAATGCAACGAAAACTGAACGTATGCTAAACGACCAACTTTCAACTGCATGTATTCGTGGCATCGTAATATCGTGTGGTATGGTGATATCGGGTTGCAATTTGTGATGTCTTGGGTAGGTGTGTGTATGTGTGTGTATGTGTGTGTGTGTGTATGCATAGGTGGACTTATGAGGTTGAAATATGCGGTAGGTGTGTGTATGTGTATGTATGTGTGTGTGTGTGTATGCATAGGTGGACTTATGAGGTTGAAATATGCTAAGCAATATAGAAACGCTGCATTGGCCAGCAGACCATTATACTCTGGATTCCGCAATATTTTCACATAATAAAAGGAAAGGTGAGTAACTTCGATTTTGTTTGTGCTCTTTGAACTGATCTGGCTGTTTAAGTTTGATGTCTTTTGCACTTCCATCGTGGTTTGCTTCTTGATCCTTTTCGATAGCATTGTTATTCGCCATTTCATCTTGATCAGTACCGTGGGCTGTGCAATGGGGTGCTACATTGGCTTTCCCATGGCACGTGCCACGAGCTTCAGCCTCCGGAATGAGTCGTGGGTTTAACAGATGTTTGAAAGGTATCCACACCTGCGGAAAATAATTACTTATATTTGCATCACAATGACTTAAAGTTAGTATTTCCTGTTAAAAGTTAGTATTCACATTTTCCTGTCACATGGGCACCTTCTAAGCTGCCATTTAGACAATTTTTTTTACAAAATAAGGTAAACTTAATTAACTTGTCTGACTGTAAATGAGAGCATGCATCATGCACTATGACTCAAAAGCAACCCCTGTAACATGACTTCTAACAGATATATGCTAGTAAAACCATAAAGCTACCATGCTAGTAAATTTGTACCATTCTCCTCTGTAGTTCTTCATAAAATCTCATAATTGCAAAAAATACTCGTATAATAAAAAATAGATAAACTCATCGAATGAATTTGTCTCCACATCAAAACAAGGTAGAAAGCCCGTTTGGATTACCGCTTAAAAGCGTTCTGATATGAAAACAGTGAGTGAATTCATTCACTCGCATGCATACAGCACCACTATACTCACACTACCATCTCCAGTGCCCTCTAGTGGGTCCTCAAGCACTCCCCTGACTGGTTTTAGCTGGATTCTCTGCATGCCATGATCAACGTTGACCACGAGAGCTTCCTTGTAGCTTGACACCTCTGGAGTCATGGACTCTCCTACCTCCAGCATCTGAAATCACGATGCACGTACATGTTCTACTACTTGGGGCAGATGATGGAGGCAAACGAGCAACTTAAACTGAATAACTGTCAATGTTATCCGTTTTATTAAAATTCTAAAACCAGCACTATTTCAAACTCGATACTCTCTCTAATATCTGAAATACGTGAATTCAATTAAAGAGGGATGTGTACACATCGGGTAATCTCTGTGATAATTAACGACTCATGAGCAATGGAAGATTAGCTAAATGCAGTTCATGATTCAGCTACATGCTGCCTAGAATGCTAGTGGCCAGCCAACTATTCTTCTTCTTACTCACAACAGATAAGCACATGAGATAACTTTCACTCACTTTGAAAGCAATAAAGTCGCCTACTCTCGGAAAAGACAACAACGGAGTCAGCGCTTCATAATCTCTATCTACAAAAGTCTCCGGCTGCAAAGGGAAAAGTCACGTGTGAGATAACTCTCTTCCTCAGTACAGAACCATGGCAATTATATGTGCAAAACTAGACAAGAGGGCACTCACGGAGAGTGCATACCTCCGCGAGCATGTAACATGTATGTGCTCGCTGGTGGTGGCTGCTGACTAACTCGCCTGCTGCTGCCTCGCCGCTCACTGGTGGCTGCTGCTGACTCGCCACTCGCTGTCTCGACGCGCTATCGATCGCGCCACCCGCTCGCTGACTCGACGCGCTATCGATCGCGCGGTGGCTACGCACGCACGCACGCACGCACGCACGCACGCACGCACGCACGCACGCGAGCGATTGCATGACCTCCGTTTGCGCGGAGGTAATAACTCAAAGTGTGGTGACACTAGGAATTCAGCAGTTTTGTTTTTGTTTGTGTCCAGAATCAAAAGGATGTAATGCGTAATCTCAAAAAATGACAAATATGGATGTGCAAAGAATATCTTCAATCTAAAGAATGACAACTTCACTCAACAGAGAACTGACCCCACAACTGTCGCACGCCTACCCATCGCTGTACTTTGCGAAATAGGTTTATTTACCTGCTGACAAGATGTTGTGTCATGACCTTGCAATGTTTTAGGCGTTGCCACGGGAGATGTCATCTGTGGAGGAGGAGGAGGCTGCATAACCCCAACAGTCGTTGCTTCAAATCCGCCGTCCCCGCCTCCTTTTTCATCGTCATCGTTTTCATCATCGAAAACAATCCTCTTGTTTCTTCCAAAGTTGTTCGCTATCTCGAAGGCAGGAATGTAGCTACTATTTCTGTTGAAACACTGCTCGCGATTTGCCGCCGAAAAGTTGCGCTGCGAATCGGCTGTGCTCTTCCCCTTTCTCCTCCGTCGGACACGTTTTCTCACTGATCGGGAGAGATTAGCTGTATCACTGTCGTTCGGTGCATGCATGTTGGATTTTTCGCTCTGGTTAATATCGATGTTTTCTGTGCTTCCGTCTTCGTTCATGTCACGTCGGGCCTTCGCGAAACTGCCCTCAGAAGACAACCCGGTGCATGAATCTGCTTGCGCAGTCGAGTTCACTTGTGTGTCGGCCGTCTTTTTAGTAGGTCCTTTGTTTTTCTCCTTTTTCTTCGTTTCAGCTCTGCCATTTACAGAAGGTGTGTCTGCAGGTAACATATGTGTCCTGTCAGAGTTCGTACCCTTTTTGGCTGTGATTTTAGACGGCACGATCATTGTCTTTTCAGTATGCAGATCTGTGGAGTTTACAAAGGGTGCATCTGCAGGCACAGATAACTTCTGTTTTCGTTCAACCTTTTTACGCTTTTTGCTCTTTTTCGACGAAGTACGATGTTTTCCATTGGCAGTGTCTATGTCCATAGTACTGGCAATAGATCTGCCTGACTGTGCATCCAGTTTCTTTGCTCTGTCATCTGTTTTAGATCTTCTGCGCTTCTTTGCTTGTGGCTGTATGCTCTCGGCTTTACTAGACATCTTGCCAATGCTAGTTAAGTCCTTGGGGGTTCTCCATTTACTCTCACCTTCTCTCATCTCTGTGGCCTCTGCTCGTCTCTTACCGCTGCAAGTTGTGTGCCCAGTGGATCCACTTTCGGAGTCCCTTCTGAAGTGATGCGATTTTCTGACTCTGGCAACTGAACCTTCGGATAGTTGTCCATCCTCGTCACATGTCTTATCAACAATCCCAGACACAACTCGTGTCCCAAAGTGAATGCTGAAAACAAACCCCGAGGAACATAATTAAGACACCCGTTGCTACCTTGAAGAAGGCAGACATGCTAAATCAATCGCATGAAAGACCTAACAATGTAAAATCAAGAACTTACGCTCCACAAGTTACTGATAAAACTATTCTCACATGTGTATGGAAACTTCATTGCAGCTTTACTTGACTGTAATGCAAGTTAGTTAGGTTGAGTGTGTGTGAGGAATGACATACCTTACTTCATCACCATCATGCAGTATCTGCACTGACTCGTCAGTAGGTAACCAACCTCCATCCAGGCAAAGCCTTGCCCTGTGTTACAAGCAGGTGCAATATTAGCTCTAGAACTATAGCCCTTCGCTCTGCCACAAGACCTCCTGTGCTGGAGCGAAGACCTATAGCTCTAGAGCTAATATTGCACCTGCTTGTAACACAGGTGCGAAGATAAATATTAGACCACTGATCATATATTATCACTATACAATATATACCGTATATGATCGCGTAATAACCGCGGGCACCTAGTATATTTCCCCTCACGGTATGGCGCACTTATAAACCGCAGAGCAAATACAGGGTTGAAATCTGAGGCCAAATTTGTGGTTATTACGCGAGTATATACGGTACTAGCTAAACAATTAGCTCTATCTATATAGCCTTTCCCTCTGCCACAACCCAGGCTGGTAGCGGAGCGAATGCCTATTATATATTTTAATGTAAACTGCTCGATACACTCATAGCCATACACACTCTATAAAGTATATTAATAGTACGCAGTGGCTACGCATCTGGAACCGGTCGCTAGCCCTCCAGGGACATCTCACTCACACAGTGATTGCGCGACTCGCGTACACGCATGATTGCGCACCGGGACGCTGCTGCTTGATTGCCGGAAAATATACAATATATGCACTGCTGCCATCTATCCTTCATACCGTCTCGTCCTCGCTCTCCTCTCTCCTCTCTTTCACAACACACACGCTCTACCTCTCTCACACATCACAAGCACGCACAGCATGCACGCACACGCACGCACGCAGCGCACAGACGCACGCACGCACAGCACACACACACACACACACACACACACACTAGCTCTCTCTCTCTCTCTCTCTGCACGCATACACACACATACACATTCCCTCTCTCTCTCTCATCTCTCTCTCCGCACACACACACACACACACTCGCAATCAGCAGAGCGTCCCGTTGCAGTCAATCATGTGTGTAGGTGTCACAAGCTCAACTGTGTGAGATGGATGTCCGGACACGCGTAGCCTAGCGGCTCCTCGTCCGGAACGGTCGCGTAGCCACGGCTTAATAGTAATAGTAATACTATCCATCTATCTATATGGTTACGTCGATCTGTCACTCTTGACAATTAATCAACAGGGTTTAAATAGTTGCTGATAGGCAGGCCCGTAGCCAGGGGGGGGGGTTGGGGGGGGTTCGCATCACCCCTGCCCGCCCCCGAGCCAGACATAAAAAATATCCGTGAGAAATTTCAGCTCCCAGGTATGCGACCAGATCGCTCCATTTTATGTGAATAATTGCAGAAATCCATTGTGCGGGAGGAGGCCCTCCCAAGCGACCCATCCCCGTCGCTCAGTGCTATGCTCCATCCTCGATCGCTTCGTGCCCATCACAAATAGCCAACATTTAAAACGTAACCCCCCGCCCCCAAATAAAGCTGGTCTACGGCCTGTCAGATAGGGTGCTCTAGTCCCTCAGGGTACTGATCGAGCGGTCTAACCCTGGGTAACGGTTTCGATCATATCGCAAAGTACCCTCGGGGTAAACTATACGATGTCGGCTGCGCTAGTACCTGCACTTGAACCACCATACCTGACTTTCAGCCTAACTGACTGTCGTAATAGCATACACATCTGTCAAGTTACCACATCACATAGAAAAATCTCAAAAACATCGCAATCAATAAAAATGTATTTAATGTTTGACTATATTTTTGCTTTTCCTTTTCATATATTCAAATCTTTCATTTTCATATATTCATGATCTGAGAGAAATGCTTCCAAATTGTACACCACGCCGGCAATGGCACAACAGTGCTATCACCTGGCAGTTGCATAATTAATGACGGCGATACATACAATTTCGGCAGAAGAAATGCGAATAGCTGAACGAAATATTTTGCGGGACGGACCGGAAACAAGGAACGGTGAAGCATAAAGTTAGGTAGATACAATAATGTAACCCAACAACAAGTAGGGTTAACTACCTCTTACATTACCTACTCCTTCGTTGGGTTAACATTATAGTAACTAACATAGTCAGGGTAACTGGTGGGTACCAATGCAGGGTACGCCAGCGAAATAATGCGTATAGTACCCCGGGAAGGTACTTTCCGATATATCGAGCCAGGGTACCCTCCAATAGTACCCTGGGGGACAAATACCCGGGACATCGAACGCTTCGCCTAAATTGTACGAATCTTAAATGCGTAAAAGGTACGATTACTACTCTGTTTAGGCTAAATAATAATGTAACCAGGAAATTAGAGAGCTAGATTTATTGGGTGCCGAGTCTAGGCAATAAATCAGTTTTCCGAGAAACTTTGGGGCATTTCTATATATATAATCTATATTATTCGCACGTCTGATAATATTATCATTACATTATTAGATGAAGATTTACTTAGGGCTGAGCGTAACCGCCACAGGCACATTGGAGCGTTTCAATAAAATTGCTAAATAAATACGAAATCTATTTACTACCAAAGTTTGCGGCAGCCAGCGTGTGTTGCAGATGAAGCATTTGGAGCGGCATTTACAGGAAATTGTCGGCCAATATAGGTGAAAGAGAGTAGTAGAATACATTTAAGACTTTGGTAGTAAATAGATTTCGTATTTATTTAGCATTATATTTTATTGAAACGCTCGAAGTCGAAGTGCCTGTGCCTGTGCCTGTAAACATACGTTTCGTTGGCCTTTGCGGATCTTTAATCGCCCGCACACTTAAAGCTTATTACAGCTTGAGAGTAAAGAAACGTCATTAATACACCTTGACGCTCCGTGTTTATCAAACCCCAAAGCTGTCTTCGGGCAACAGATGTCGGCATAGCCACATAACACTCTATATCTTATAAGCTTAGGCTCCATGATTTCTTAACGTGTTTATGTGCAAGCGCACTGTCGCATGAATGAACGCTCTGCCATGAAGTTTATGAGGGAGGGATGTGAGGGATTTTGTTGTCATTTTTCAATAATCAACAGATGAAATTATGTTTGCTTCTGTAATAGTGTGCTCAATAGATATTTTATAATTTTGCCTATAACAAATTGAATTTAACTGATAACAATGATATGTTATCCTTATACTCCGTGCAATCTATAACCATGTATATTTTGATTGAATAATATTGGTGCTCGTTTATGCCTTTTCAAGGCTCTAGTAGGCGCCACTGCTGGCCAATATATTTTGGAACTGAATGGTCACTTGTCGTGTTGTTACGGAAGAGTAAAGGCAGAGGGATGCTGTGCTCCGTGCGCGTAGTTCTGGATTTTAGTGGGGCAGATCAAGCGTATTTCAAGACAAGATTGTTTGAGGGGCAAGGTTAGACCACGTTCAATCTTAGACAAATATGACAGGTATGCCGCTAAGACGCGCTGCGGCGATAACGCATACGAGGTGTAACTGCAAAGTCTGTTTGTCTAGGGGAGTTATTTCTGTCGGCATGTATCATTGTATGAATTGGACTGAAGCCAGAACAAGGCCTTACCCTGGCCTGGGCATTAACGAGTTTGTAAATAGTGATAACGACGCCCAAGTCTAATTTATCCATATCTTTTTTAAATAGGCTGGCATTGAATAATATACGACTATAAACCGCGCCTTATACTTATAGTTATTATATTAAATATTTTCCCATTATTTTACATAATGCAACTGGCACTGCTACTATTAGTATTTACTAAGTTATGCTACGGCTATATGGCGATGGCACATAAAACGAGTAACCGATATCCGAAAAGAACTGCTGTCTGCTTGCACGCGGCTTTTGGAAGATCTCAGCGAGGATTCAGTGGGTGCAAGATCCCTCTAACCATTCATGCGACAAACCAAATGGTCAGCAGTTGTTAATGAGATTATTTATAAGACTGCCTTCCACAAACGGGCAGTGATCGATGCCACTGCTTGCACATCGGTGCTTGCTAGAGTATGATGGCAGATGCAAGAGGGCATCTCATTTAAAAACTTGCAAAACTGGATACCATGGGTGAAGGTTCTGAACGAACTTCTTTGGTTTCTAGAGCATTTAACTGAAGCACGGCAACGGAACATAACGCGTACGGTGGAGGAGCACCGCTGTAGAAAGAGCACGCAATTGCGATGCGCTCGGGCCGACATCATCGTATTTGTATGTCTAACATCAGAGCATCACTGAGTCTTGAGCCGTGAAGCGGTGCTGCTGTACTGGTGCTGGGCAAGAATGCATGAGATATGCAATGAATAGGCGGCCGGGACCTCGATATGCGGTGCGATTATCGAAACCTTGTTAAGCTGTGAGACAGACCCGGGAAAACAGGTTGGTAAACACCTCTACTTTGCCCTCATTGATATTTACATGTATCTGCCATGCCTATATTCGTTAAGAATTTTAAATATATCGGTGAAAACAATGCTTTAAAGCATTTGTCGAATTTTTTTAAATTAAATATATTTGCCGTGTTGTCTATTCTCATCATTTGTATGGCTCCGAAATAATGATTTTAAAGTTGATCATGGGCGTCTTATATTTGTGCTGTAGTTTGGAAAGATTAAAGCTGTACATGTGGCAAGCAGTCATGGTGTTAACTAGTATATATCCCTAGTATATCATATGCGACATGATTAACTGATTATCTTTGGCGCGTCGTTGGAAATTGCGCAAAACGATATGCAGTTATGAACTTTCAACCTATTGTGGGCGTTCAATTGTTTCATTGTCTTAGGCCGCCAGGAACTTTTCTAGCACAAATCTTAGATAATCGAAGATTGTTTTCCGCGGTTGTACCTTAGTACTTGGCTATATATTCACCATAGTAAGATAAAATTAATTACTTATGTCTATTTTCCACCTTTTGGTGCCAAGAAACATTAATAGTGGTGCCAAACGTTTTACTGTGCGAATTTGCAGTTTACTTGTTTTAGTATTTTTGTTTTCTTGTTGCCAAGCGTTGTGATATGAACCTGGTCCTGCCTCCTATTGGCATAATCGCAAAACCTTGGCAAAAACTGCATTTGCAGGTTTTTATTTTGTTCGAGAGCAAAATTTAATGTGAACAGACTTAATAAAAAGACATATATGATAAAATGTTTTTAATATGAAAGTTCACGCTCGGTGAAGTAGTGCCGTCAGTAATTTACATCCATTTTGCACACAAGTCAACATGCTTGTAAAAACCGGCCACAGGGTTATTCGTGGCTAAGTTTTAACTCAGGCGGGAACGTGGGGACACGTAACAATACGCGAGGACACGTTAACATACGCGAGACACGTTACCTACGCGAGGACACGTTACATACGTGAGGACACGTAAGCATACGCGAGGACACGTTAATACATACGTGAGACACGTAAGCAGCTGCGGATAGGCGTGTGGGCCTCATGTCAGGGCGGGCAACGGCGTGTGTGTTATCATGTAGGTCCCGGTAGAGTCCAGAGGGACTCCTAATTAAAGGGAACTCTAAGTTCAGAGCTTCAAGGGCTACCGCCTGCCAGCCTACCGCCTGTGCACCACTACCGCGCGTTCAGCGTTGTTTGTCGTCGCATTTATCTGCTTCTGTTTTGTACCAACAACGTCGGACTGGTTAGCCGTTAGCTAGGCAATTATTATATTGTATTAATATTGTCAATATTATTGTATATATGTAATATTATTGTATGTATTGTATATCGTATTGTATTGTATATGTAATTGTATGTATTGTATTGTATTGTAGTTGATTGTATTGGTATTGTATATTTTATTGTAATACTTATGATATTGTACAATTATTAGCAAGTATTATTCGCTATGCGGTCGAACTTGCTACGCAGGTTATATAAATTCTTGTACAGCGCGGCTATATTTTTCATAATCGACTGCAACTAATGCAATTTTAGTTCATTAAAAGCGTAACGCTAATATAGCGCACTGGTAGTACCTGCACTGCGCGTGTGTGGGCGTACATGCGTGGGTCGCGAGGCTGCGTGTGTCTCTGTTTGTGTTTTGTATTTGCGTTGTGTGTGTGCACGCGTGTGTTTCCCCCTAGTGCCATACTAGTGTGATTCTCGTGTTTTGAGGGTCGTGCAGGTGCCGCGTGTGACCTGAGACCGGGGTTCGAGGCCCACCTAGAAAGCCTAAATTTATATTATTTGGAGCTATCTCTGGATGCATATATGGAGGCTGCATTTTTGAATGGAATTGTTTCAAATAATATAATGAGAGCATTCATAAGAATTATTGCTCCGAATTAGAACGAATCGATGGAGAATTCGCGGTCAAGAAACTGCCGTGCATCAACCAGCAAGGTCGATTCGAACTTTCGAAGGTCTGTACTTCAAGGCGCGCCGACTACCTGCATAAAATAAATGTAGGAAATCTATAACTGGCGTGTTTTTGCGAAGAATGTTCTAAAAATGGCAGAATCTGTAAAAGACGTAGAGAGAGAGAGTAGTCTACCTCACCGGTACGTAGCCCCCCGCGCGCACACACACACACACGCACGCACGCCACGCACGCACGGCACGCCACGCAGCACACGCACAGCCGCACACTGCGGCACAACGCAACCACAACACAAACACGGACACACACACACGCACACCACGCACCACGCACAACGCAGCGCACACACACACACAGCTGACACACACACACACACCACAGCACACACGAGGCACACACACACACACACACATACACACACAAGCACACACACACGCAACACGCACACGCGCACGCCACACACGCACACGCACACGCACACGACACACACACACACAGACCAACCACACCCACACCAACACGCACAGACGCACACCCCGCGCCGCCTTCGCCAGCACACACCGGGTAACGTTGGATATAGCGGAGTGGGCAAGTCCGTTTTCTCATCACCGAATCGACAGCCATGACTAACTAGACCAAGTATTGACTAGCGTTGTTTCGGGGAAACACGTGAGAGGCGATCTCGCGAAAGGGCAACCTTATAATGAAGAGGCCAAGCTTTATAATGAAGCTCTTATCCCGCTGGAGCTCCTTGCATTTGGAAATCCTACTAAGGGCTGTAACGATGACAACACACCTCCCGATTCGATTTCTTGTTCGATTGTGATCGCGCAAAAAATGAATGTTATTAATTTTGTATATTTAATCTAATTTTAAACCGAACTATTCATCCATGCTTTTTTAGCTCATCGACGAAGTCAGATGCAGTTGTAGAATCGCATGCATGTCCATGCGTCCGTCCGTGCGCTGTGCCGTGCAACAGTTTGGGCAACAAATCTAAACCACGCTTCGACCGTAGCGGTCACAGATATTCGAGGAGATTCAAGAGACGCTCTGGCGGCTCTTGTTTTTTATTTATAATAACAAAATCGCTGATGTAATGTAAAATAATAAGCAGTAATAGGTCAAGATGATAGAAATTATGAGAAATCTGGGGCGATCCGATTCGATTTCGGTGGATGCGTATACAGCACCCCCCCGCTACTCGTACGGCCTGACGTGAGTCGCGGCTACTTTGCAACGTTAATGCAGCGGTTTCGAGTGACCGCGTGTTTGTTAGAGACAAGTCTAAACGTAGTTAACACAGTAAATATAGCGAAATAGTGTCGATATCCTGAAACTGGCAGGTGAAATTTCAACCTTTTGAAATCTGGTTTTCAAGATTTTCTCTT
>NW_014578604.1:54133-54700 GCF_000485595.1 Priapulus caudatus
CGCGAGGACACATTACATACGTGAGGACACGTAACATACGCGAGGACACGATACATACGCGAGGACACATTACATACGCGAGGACACGTAACATACGCGAGGACACATTACATACGCGAGGACACGTAACATACGCGAGGACACGTAACAGGGCGGATAGGCGTGTGGGCCTCATGTCATGGCGGGCAGGCGTGTGTGTTCATCATGTAGGTTTAGGTAGAGTCCAGAGGGACTCTATATAAAGGGACTCTAGGTACAGGCCTTCAGGGGCTACTGCCTGCCACCTATCGCCTGCTACCTACCGCGTTCAGCGTAGTTTTTCGTCGCATTTATCTGTCTTCTGTTTGTACAACCAACGTCGACTGGTTAGCCGTTAGCTACAATATTCCTATGCGGTCGACTTGCTACGCAGGTGTATATATATTCTCATACAGCGCGCTATATTTTCATATCGACTCAACTAATGCAATTTTAGTTCATTAAAACGCTAACCTAATATACCACTGCGTAGTACGTGCACTCGCCAGGGGCGTAGCCAGTATGTAGCACTGTAGGCCCGGGCCTACA
>NW_014578604.1:54710-61266 GCF_000485595.1 Priapulus caudatus
ACGTGTCGCAAGCTCACTGTGTGAGATGGATGTCCAGACGCGTAGCCTAGCGGCTCCTCGTCCGGAACCGGTCGCGTAGCCACGGCCTTAATAGTAATAGTAATACTATCCATCTATCTATATGGTTACGTCGATCTGTCACTCTTGACAATTAATCAACGGTGTTAAATAGTGCTGATAGCAGGCCCGTAGCCAGGGGGGGGGTGGGGGGTTCGCACAACCCCTCCCCCCCAAGCAAAAAAAATACCTGAGAATTTCACCTCAGGTATGCACCAGATCGCTCCATTTTAGTGTAATAATTGCAAAATCTCCATTGTGCGGGAGGGGAGGCCTCCCACACCCTCCCCCCCGCTCAGTGGCTATGCTCCCTCCTGCCATCACAAATTGCCAACATTTAAAAACGAACCCCCCCCCCAATATAAAGCTGGCTACGGGCCTGCTGATAGGGTCTATGTCCCTCAGGGTACTATCGGAGGGTACCCTGGGTACGGTTCGATATATCGCAAAGTACCTCGGGGTACTATACGATGTCGCTGCATACCCTGCATTGACCCACCATACCCTGACTTTCAGCCAACTGATGTCGAAATACATACACTCTGTCAAGTTACCACATCACATAGAAGAAACCTCAAAACATCGCAATCCAATAAAAATGTATTCTATGTTTGACTATATTTTTCTTTTTCCTTTTTCATATATTCACATTTTCATTTTCATATCATTCATGATCTGAGAGAAATCTTTCCAAATGTACACCACCAATGGGCACAACAGTGCTATCAACCTGCATGTTGCATAATTACACGGCGATACATACAATTTCCAGAAGAAATGCGAATACTGAAACGAATATTTTGCGGGAACGGACCGGAAACAAGGAACGGGAGCATAAAGTCAGGTAGATACAATAATGTAACCCAACAACAGTAGGGTTACACTACCCTTACATTACCCTACTCTTGTTGGGTTACATTATAGTAACTAAAAGTCAGGGTACGGTGGGACAATGCAGGGTACGCAGCGACATATCGTATAGTACCCCCGAGGTACTTTCCGATATATCGTAGCCAGGGTACCCTCCAATAGTACCCTGGGGGACATACCCGGGACATCGACCCTATCAGCCTAAATAGTACGATTCTTAAATCGTAAAAGGTACGATTACTACTCTGTTAGGCTAAAATAATGTACCAGGAAATTAGAGAGCTAGATTTATTGGGTGCCGAGTCTAGCAAATAAATCAGTTTCCGAGACTTTGGGCATTTCTATATATATAATCTATTATTATTCACTCCTGATAATATTATCATTACATTATTAGATGAGATTACTTAGGGCTGAGCGTAACGCCCACAGGCACTTGGAGCGTTTCAATAAAATTGCTAAATAAATACGAAATCTATTTACTACCAAAGTTTGCGGCAGCCAGCGTGTGTTGCAGATGAACATTTGGACGGCATTTACAGGAAATTGTCGGCAATAATAGGTGAAAGAGAGTAGAGAAACATTAAGACTTTGGTAGTAAATAGATTTCGTATTTATTTAGCATTATATTTTATTGAAACGCTCGAAGTCGAAGTGCCTGTGCCTGTGCCTGTAAACATACGTTTTTCGTTGCCTTTTGCGGATCTTAATTCCAGCACTTATTATCTTATTTACAGCTTGACGTAGAACGTCATTAATACACCTATGAACCTCCGTGTTTATCATAACCCAAAAGCTGTTTTCGGGCAAGCAGATGTCGGCATAGCCACATAACACTCTAACTCTTATAAGCTTAGGCTCCATGATTTCTAACGTGTTTATGTGCACGCTGTCCATGAAGTTTATGAGCGAGGGATGTGAGGGATTTTGTTGTCATTTTTCATAATCAAAGATGAAAATATGTTGCTCTGTAATAGTGTGCTCAATAGAGATGCTTATATAATTTTGCCTATAACAAATTGAATTAACTGTTAACCATCTATGTTATCCTTATACTCGTGCAATACTATAACCATGACATGTAATGATGTATATTTTATTGAATAATAATGCTGCTCGTTTATCCCTTTCAAGCCTCTAGTAGGCGCCACCTGCTGTCAAAAAATATTTTGGAATGATGGTCACTTGTCGTGTTGTTACGGAAGAGTAGAGGGATGCTGTGGCTGTGCTCCGTCGCGTAGTTCTGGATTTTAGGTGCAATTAAATCACGTATTTCAAGACAAGATTGTTTGAGCAAGGTTAGGAACCACGTTATCTTACACAAATATGAAAACAGGTATGCCGCTAAACCGCTGCGATAACGCATACGAGGTGTAACTGCAAAGTCTGTTGTCAGGGGGAGTTTTTCTGTCGCATGTATCATTGTATGAATTGGACTGAAGCCAGAACAAGCCCTTCCCTGGCCTGGGCATTAACGAGTTGTAATAGTGATAATCGACCAAGTCTAATTTATCCATATTCTTTTTTAATGCCTGGCATTGAATAATATACGACCTATGAAACGCCTTATAGTTATATTAATTAATATTTTTTCCATTATTTACATAATGCAACTGGCACTGCTACCAGGAGTAAGATAATATAGATTAATAAGATAATAATCTATATTATCTTACTCCTGCTGCTACTATTACTAAGTTGTGCCTAGGCTAATGGCGAATGCACATAAAACAGAGTTAACGATATCCGAAAGAACTCTAGCTGTCTGCTGCACGCGGCTTTGGAAGATCTCAGCGAGGATTCAGTGGGTCAAGAATCCCTCTACCTTCATCGACAACAAATGGTCACAATTGTTAATGAGATTATTTATAAGACGCCCTCACAACGGCAGTGATCGATGCCACCGCTTCACTCGGTGCTTGCTAGAGTATGATGGCAGATGCAAGAGGCATCTCATTTAAAACTTGCAAAACTGGATACCATGGGTGAAGGTCTGAACGAACTTCTTTGGTTTTCTAGAGCATTTAATGAAGCACCACGGAACATAACCGTACGGTGGAGGAGCACCCCTGTAGAAGAGCACCAATTGCGATGCGCACGGCCGACTCATCGTATTTGTATGTCTAACATCAGAGCATCCTGAGTCTTGAGCCGTGAACGTGCTGCTGTACTGGTGCTGCAGATGCTATGAGATTGCAATGAATAGGCGGCCGGACCTCGATATCGGTGCGATTATCGAAACCTTGTTAGCTGTGAGACAGACTCCGGGAAAACAGGTTGGTAAACACCTCTACCCTGCCCTCATTTACATGTATCTGCCATGCTTATATTCGTTAAGAATTTTAAATATATCGGTGAAACAATGCTTTTAAACATTTGTCGATTTTTTTTCTTCATTAAAATATTTGCCGTGTTGTCTATTCTCATCTTTATGTATCTCCAAAATAATGATTTTAAACGTTGATATGGCGTCTTAATTGTGCTGTAGTTTGGAAAAGTTAAACTGTACATGTGCAAGCAGTCATGGTGTTAACTAGTATATATCCTAGTATTCATGATCGACATGACTAACTGATTATCTTTGGCCGTCGTTGGAAATTGCGCAAACGATAATCAGTTATGAAATTTCAACCTATTCTGCCGTTAATTGTTTCACTTGTCTTAGCCCAGGAATTTTTCTAGCAAACAAATCTAGATAATGAAGAATTGTTTTCCGGTTGTACATTAGTACTTGGCTATATATTCACATAGTAGATAAAATTAATTACTTATGTCTATTCCACCTTTTTGGTCCAAAAACATTATAGTGGTGCCAACGTTTACTGTTGCCAATTTGCAGTTTACTTGCTTGTTTAGTATTTTGTTTTCTTGTTGCCAAGCGTTGTGATATGAACTGGTCCTGCCCTCCTATTGGCATAATCCAAAAACCCTTGCAAAAACTCATTTGCAGGTTTTATTTTGTTCGAGAGCAAAATTTAATGTGGACGGACTTTCATGAAAGACTATATGATAAATGTTTTAATATGAAAGTTCACGCTCGGGTGAAGTAGTGCCGTCAGTAATTTACATCCATTTTCACATCGAGTCGACATGTTGTAAAAACACGCCACGGGTTATTCGTGCTAAGTTTTAACTCAGGCGGGAACGTGGGGACACGTAACATACGCGAGGACACGTTACATACGCGAGGACACGTTACATACGCGAGGACACGTTACATACGCGAGGACACGTTACATACGCGAGGACACGGTACATACGTGAGGACACGTAACATACGCGAGGACACGTTATACATACGTGAGGACACGTAACAGGGCGGATAGGCGTGTGGGCCTCATGTCAGGGCGGGCAGGCGTGTGTGTTCATCATGTAGGTTCAGGTAGAGTCCAGAGGGACTCTATATAAAGGGACTCTAAGTTCAGGCCTTCAGGGGCTACCGCCTGCCACCTACCGCCTGCTACCTACCGCGTTCAGCGTTGTTTGTCGTCGCATTTATCTGTCTTCTGTTTGTACAACCAACGTCGACTGGTTAGCCGTTAGCTACAATTATTATATTGTATTAATATTGTACAATATTATTGTATATTATTGTATATTATTGTATTGTATTGTATATGTATTGTATTGTATATGTATTGTATTGTATTGTATTGTATTGTATTGTATTGTATTGTATTGTATATTATTGTATATTATTGTATATTGTACAATTATTACAAGTATTATTCCTATGCGGTCGACTTGCTACGCAGGTGTATATATATTCTTGTACAGCGCGCTATATTTTCATATCGACTCAACTAATGCAATTTTAGTTCATTAAAACGCTAACCTAATATACCACTGCGTAGTACGCGCACTCGCGTGTGTGGGCGTACATGCGTGGGTGCGCGCGCGCGTGTGTCTCTGTTTGTGTTTTTGTATTTGCGTTTGTGTGTGTGCACGCGTGTCGATTTCCCCCTAGTGCCATACTAGTGTTGATTCTTCGTGTTTTGAGGCGACTCGTGGCAGGCTGCCGCGCTGTGACTCTGAGACCGCGGGTTCGAGCCCAACCTAAAAGCCTAAATTTATACTTATTTGGAGCTATTCTGGATGCTATGGAAGCTGCATTTTGATATGTGAAGTTTCAAATAATATTGACGAGCATTCATAAGAATTATTGCCCCTCGCGAATTTGAACTGAATCGATGAGCAAATTCGCGGTCAGAAACTGGCGCGTGCATCAACCACAAGCGTCGATATCGAAGCGTTTCGAAGGTCTGTACTTCAAGGCGCGCCGGCCACGTGCATAAAATAAATGTGAGGAATCTATAACTGGCGTTGTTTTGCGAAGAATGTTCCTAAAAATGGCAGAATAAACTGTACAAAGACGTATAGGAGAGAATAGTCTACGCTCACACGGCACGTAGCCCCCCCCCCACACACACACACACACGCCACGCACTGCACGCCACGCACGGCACGCCACGCAGCACACGCACGCCGCACACTGCGCACAGCACGACCACACACAAACACGACACGACACATCGCACACCACGCAACCACGCACACGCACGCACACACACACACAGCTGACACACACACACACACCACACACACACGACACACACACACCACACACACATACACACACAAGCACGACCACACACGCAACACGCACACGCGCACGCACACACGCACTACGCACTACGCACACGACACACACACACACACGACCAACACACACACCAACACGCACAGACGCACACCCCGCCCCTTCCACACACACCGGGTAACGTTGGACTATACGCGGGTGGGCAGTCCCGTTTCTCATCACCAATCGACAGCCATGACTAACTGAGACCAAGTATTGACTAGCGCGTTGTTCGGGCGTGAAACACGTGAGAGGCGATCTCGCGAAGGGCAACCTTATATGAAGAGGGCCAAGCTGTTATGAATGAAGCTTCTTATCCGATGGGCTCCTGACATTTGGACAATCGCTACTAGGGCGGTGTAACGATGACACACACCTCTCCGATTTCGATTTTTGATTCGATTGTGACGCCAAAAAATGAATGTTATTGAAGTTTTGTATATTTTAATTTTAATTTTAAACCGAACTATTACATCCATGCTTTTTTAGCTCATCGACGCAAGTCAGATGCAGCCTTTGAGGAAGTCGATGCATTGTCCAGTGCGTCCGTCCGTGCGCTGTGCCGTGCAACAGTTTGGGCAACAAATCTAAACACGCTCGACCGTTAGCGCGTCCACGGATATTCGAGGAGATTCAAGAGACGCTTCTGGCGGCTCTTGTTTTTAATTTATAATAACAAAATCGCTGATGTAATGTAAAATAATAACAGCTAATAGGTCAAGATGACTCAGAAATTATGAGAAATCTGGGCGATCCGATTCGGATTTCGGTGGATCGTATACAGCCCCCCGCTACTGTACGGCCTTGACGCGTGAGTCGCCGCTACTTTGCCAACGTTAATGCAGCGTTTCGAGTGACCGCCCAGTGTTGTTAGAGACAAGTCTTAAAGTAGATGGTAACACAGTAATATAGCGGAACATAGTGTCGATATCCTGAAAACTGGCGGTGAAATTTTCAACCTTTTGAAATCTGGTTTTCAAGATTTCTCTT
>NW_014578604.1:61297-65716 GCF_000485595.1 Priapulus caudatus
ACCAACACCGAACCTTGCACTTAAACACACAACACACAAAACACACCGGAACGTAGCCTGGTCACTCATCACCAACACACACCATCGATCTGATATGGTAGGAACCGTCAGGTTAGGGTTAGCTCTTACTAGCTGATATTCCACGCAACCACACGACACCACAACCGCGGCAATCATAGAACACCACAACACACACCACACGCATGGCGAATAGCGCTGTCGCCTGCGCAGCGATCCGGCGGCTATATGTAAGTCTAACAGACTAGTTTAGGGTTAAGGGAGTAAAGGCGTAGGCGACTTCCCCTAGACACTCAACACACCACACCACACAGTTAGTTGGAGTTAGGCCGAGGTTACGTCCGGCATATTAAGATAGTACCCAGGTTTGTACGTTCCGTTATACAAACGGACTGCACCCAGCTACGGTGTACGTTCCCGGCAGTACCTCCATATATAGGACATAGACGCCTCTCAAACACTAACTAATAATTAAGATATGCTGAACACCGAGCCAGTGGCTGTGTGACTGACAGTCAATATACATAAGGTCATTCTACACCCTAGCAATACGCGGTTTCTTGGAGGCTTAAAGGGTATGGGCATACTCAGCAAGGTAATAAATTAATGCATTTCCAGTTTGATATTCGTCCTGCAGTTTTTGAGTTTTAGCATGTGTGGCCTATATTGTCCACCCCCACAAACACCACCCAACAGACACGAATCAACGCTCACCCAGTTTTTGCAAGGCCAGAGGCGGGGCGACCATTTAAATCCAGTGGACTAAGCAAAGTACACAAGCCTTATGCACAGGTACTTCATAAAAAACCCAGCAGGAGCACGCGGAAGCCAACTAACGAAAAGAAGGAAGGAATGTTAATGTTACCTAGAGAAAGAAAAGTGCTAGAAATAGAGATAGTGATAGCGATTATGCTATAACCCCAAATCCTCCACACTTTAAAGATCTCTCTACTTTTCGCCGCTAAGCTACTTAGCTTTCCACTCTATCAAATACCTACCTACTTACCACTATCACAGTCCTTACTAACGCACACACTATCTCCATCTAACTATGCTTGCCTCTTTCTTAAACTATTCTAAAACCTTGTCCTCTCCATATATTCCCCTATCTATCATCGCAACCATTCTCTATTTCTCCACACGCCATATATTCCTACCCCACAGCGCGCTGGGCTTCCTTCACCATCATCAACCGGCTTATTTCACCCACCTCTATATTAGCCTTCAATTATCTTACTTGTGCCCTGTTCCCCTGTCCACGCTTCCTCACCCTTGCACTCTATCCACCACCATGCACAAACAAGCCACTGCCGTTTGCTACCATGCAGCGTTGAACTATATGATAAGATTATACATGGTTGCAAATAAACACAATACAGATAATTGATTTCCGAATTGGCCGATGTTTATTGCACTTATTTAAAGTGCGTCCAAACACAAAAACGTGAATCCGAATTTCGCGTTAGCCACACTTATTAAGTGTGTCCAGGATGCACAATAGCTCCTTTTGCCGCACACTTAATTTTAAGTGTGTCCCAAAGTTTCTTGGCTAAAAAATTTTCTTGCTCCCAAAACGTATTTCTAAGTGCTACTATTCTAAAAAACCAGAATGGAATCAAAACCTGGCACGGCGAGCGGGCACTTTATAAGTGTGGGCCAGATTGGCAGCATAGCTCCAATTGCTCGCACACTTAGTTTTAAGTGCATCCGGATGCAAGCTACCCCACACACCTCACATGTACACGTAACAAGCACACGATTTCAACCGTCAAACGTGGGAACGTTCATCAAACCGGATGCGACGCACCCAGGGGCACGGCATCGTCGAATAAAAAAAAAAAAAAAATAAAAAAAAAAAAAAAAAAAAAAAAAAAAAAAAAAAAAAAAAAAAAATAGGGCAAATTGGTTGAATTTTGGGCCCTATACGGCGAGTACGCACCTCGCAGCTCCACCCCTCCGTCCGCCGGCATGATTGTGACGCAGTTCCCGGCCAAATGCGCTGACATGGTTGAAATGCGGTTTTCATGGTGAAAATTCAGCCCGCATTTATAATCCGAACGTAAAATCAAAATTAAGTGTGGCCCAGGGAAAAATTCACGCACTGCCACAACTTATAAGTGCGAATAGTCACTTCCTTTCGAATTTTCCGAGAAATTGTATAAGGCCTCATATTCATAAAATATCGCAAAATTAAATGGAACGACCTTAAATATTCTACTAACAATTCTCAATGTTTTCCATGCCTCGAATTAAAGCATCGCCCAACGTCCCGACCAAGCAGGGCCACGGCACAGAACACGGCACCTCCACTGGCAACACCGCACCACCAAACGCACAACATTACATTTACATTAACAATTACATTTACATACATTAAACAACACACAAACACACACACAACACCAACACGACAACACACACACACACACACACACCACACTCGGACAGGCACCAAACGGGCCGCGGCGGGGCCGGGGGCGCACAAGCACACAAACACCGCCCTTCTGCATTTAAAGTTTTATAATTATAAAATTATAAATTATAAAACTTTAATTGGTTATGAAATTGGTTCAGAAAACTTCGTTCGTGCGGTGAACTTGTATATTGTAGAGGGGCATTTGAACGACATTTACAGAAAGATGTTACCAATAATAGGCGAAAGAGAGTAGAGAAACATTAAGAGTTTGGTAGTATATATATATACATTTTGCGGTCATCATTTTATTATTGAAACGTTCCAAGTGCCTGTGCTCGTATCCTTACTTCATCCGGCAACGAGAATTACTAGCCCTGTGATTGCTAAATTTAGTGAGGGTCGGGTTTGGTTGGCTGTGGATTGTGGCTGCTGTCATTGCGTAGTAGAACGTCTTTCCTTACACGGACCCTGTAGATCTTTAGGCCACAATTAAACAAATCTTTGTTTGCCTTCACCCGACCCAGACTGAAAAGTTTGGGTAGGTAGGTCGGCTTTTTTTGAGGGCGGGGGTCTTTTTACAAATTCAGCATGGTGTCTACATGCTCGGGTGTGCTTGTGTGGAGATACCTTTTATGTTGAATGTTTGTTTTGCTTGATACATATAATGTATTGCCTACAGATTTATATAATGTACAGTGATACAATTTGTAAAAAGAAAAGAAAAAGATCACTAAAATTTTTTGAGTCGCCCCCTTTTTGGCGGGTCGGTTGGGTGAGGGCAAACAAACAAGATTTTTATCATGGCCTTACCGAGACAGCCGTGTTGCAACCAACACTTAGACGGCGGTGAAAAAATGGTCTGGAAACTCACCAGTGATAAGTCGTCGATTGCAGGGCTTGAATTTCACATCGACGCTTGCGCTGCTTACTTGCCCCTGAAAACTGTACGATATCGATCAAGAGTCCATAGAAAATTCTAGAAATTCTAGAATTTTCTATTATGGACTCGTGATATCGATATCAGTGGCGATAAATAACCATGGCTGTCCTACTCGGTGTGTTCCTCTGCCCTTTCTATTAAGTTTCTCACTGCCATTCAGCAGTGTGCATTTATCCATCCTCTTCCCTGTGAAACCCCCGCGTTTCCCCGTGTTGTTAAAAACTGGCCGTGATAACCTGTCATTTGCAGGAGGTGCTTGCTCCTCCAATTTGCAGCGGCGAGCCTCAATCTCCAAGTCGACCGAAAAGGCAATACCTCAGTCCTGCTCGGCGCGAAAATAATTAAATTTCGATCCTCTGCAATCAATCACCTGGCGAGAGCTTTGGCGAGGTGCGGTCGTGAGTGCAGTGTAATTAGAGCTGCTCTCTTTGTGCAGGTTCAACTACCTGAGACCCAGATCCGACAGCTATGCCAACTGTCACGTGCCATATTCCTCGAGCAACCGATGCTAGTCGAACTGGAGTCGCCCGTCAACGTGTGCGGTGACATCCATGGTACGTAACACCTGTCTCTCAAGTACGTGTCACACCTGTAAGCTAGACTCACCTGTAAGCTAGGCTCACCTGTAAGCTAGACTCACCTGTAAGCTATGCTCACCTGTAAGCTAGACTCACCTGTAAGCTAGGCTCACCTGTAAGCTAGGCTCACCTGTAAGCTAGATTCACCTGTAAGCTAGACTCACCTGTAAGCTAGACTCACCTGTAAGCTAGGCTCACCTGTAAGCTAGACTCACCTGTAAGCTATGCTCACCTGTAAGCTAGGCTCACCTGTAAGCTAGACTCACCTGTAAGCTAGACTCACCTGTAAGCTAGGCTCACCTGTAAGCTAGTCTCACATGTAAGCTAGACTCACCTGTAAGCTAGGCTCACCTGTAAGCTAGACTCACCTGTAAGCTAGACTCACCTGTAAGCTAGACTCACCTGTAAGCTAGTCTCACATGTAATCTAGACTCACCTGTAAGATAGTCTCACATGTAAGCTAGGCT
>NW_014578604.1:65726-67170 GCF_000485595.1 Priapulus caudatus
GCACACGCACACGCACACACACCGGGTAACGTTGGACTACCGTGGGCAGTCCCGTTGTTCATCGCCAATCGACAGCCATGACTAACTAGACTAAGTATTGACTACGCGTTGTTCGTGGTGAAACGCGTGAGAGGCGATCTCGCGAGGGGAACCTTATAATGAAGAGACCAGCTTATAATGAAGCTCTTATCCGATGGCGCTCCTGCATTGTGGACTCGCTACTAGGGCTGTAACGATACACACACCTCTCGATTCGATCTTTTCGATTCGATTCCCAAAATAATGAAATGTTATCTAATTTTGTATATTTTCATTTTCATTTTAACCAACTATTAGATCCATGCTTTTTAGCTCATCTGACGAAGTCAGATGCAGCTTGTAGAATCGCATGATTGTCCGTGCGTCCGTCCGTGCGTCTGTCCGTCAACAGTTGGGCACAAATCTAAACCGCTCGACGTACGGTCACGATATTCGGAGAGATTCAAGAGACGCTCTGCGGCTCTTGTTTTTAATTTTATATAACAAAATCGCTGATAATTAAAATAATAACAGTAATAGGTCAAATGACTAGAAATTATGAGAAATCGCGATCCGATTCGATTTCGGTGGATCGGTACAGCCCTACTCGTATACGGCCTGACGTGAGTCGCCGCTACTTTGCAACGCTAATGCACGGTTTCGAGTGACCTGTTGTTAGAGACAAGCCTAACGTAGGTTAAACAGTATATAGGCGAAATAGTGTCGATATCCTGAAACAGCAGGTGAAATTTCAACCTTTGAAATCTGGTTTTCAAGATTTCTCTTGCATGATCTTCATTCTTACGCGCATGGTGTGTATAACAACATTGAACACACATAGCAGACCCAACTTACAATAACAAGAACATGGTAATTTGCTGTGACAATGCTGCTAATTGGATTAAAATTGATCACATTCCCCCAATCCATATAAATTTATTGTACATGACGGGAATGCATATATTATGATCGCTCATGTATAAATGAGAAAGTTCTGATGGAAAACATAATTATCATGTTTTTATTCTGCACTGCAAAACATTCTCGTTCACAGTAACATAAGACGGGAACGCCGTTACTAATGTAAATAATATTAGTAATATTTGTAATATTCGTTATAAATAATATTATTGTAATCTAATTGCGTACTTTTCATCTTAGTTTGATAGTGACGAGAGAGTCTTGCATGTCGTAAACTAATGAGGAAATTTTCTAGGATTTTTCATTCTCGTAACTTTACAGTGTTTCCATCAAAGACTTTACGTCCGACGGCTCCGCGCCTACGTGTGTGCGTTCGTGCGTGCGTGCGCGTGTGTGTGTGTGGTGGGGGGGGGGGTGCGTGTGGGTCTGTGTGCGTGCGTGGGAGTGTGTATGTGTGTGGGGGGGGGGCGTGTGGGTCTGTGTGCGTGCGTGGGAGTGTGTATGT
>NW_014578605.1:0-16540 GCF_000485595.1 Priapulus caudatus
GGGCCCGGGTGACGCGTTCGTTGGATTGAAAGAATGTAATCATGATGAAGCCATTGAATGAATGAAAGTGAAGATGAATGATAATCAGTGGTTGACATGACATCCCAATTTTCGTTTTGGATTTCACTCTAGGCTGAGGATTGATCATGATATACATCATCAACACCCAAGAGGCATGATGGAGAGCCCTCAAGCGAGCCTCTTCATCATCCCTTTTAAGGGTTGTGATTTTTAGTGGAGCTTCTCCATCATGCCTCTTAAGGGTGTTGATTTTTAGTGTGAGCTCCCCATCATGCCTCTTAAGGGGTGTGATTATAGGAGCGTGAAAAGACCCCTATGGTGTCCTAGGGGAGTCATTAGTAGTCCTCATGTACTCTTCAAATCTGACAGCCTGGAATGTAGTGTTGTGTGTCACTGACACTGTCTGTGAGTATGTGTAGTGGTACTGGTAGTGACTAGTGACAATACTAGTGTATCACTGTAAAAGTGTAATCAGTGACTAATGACAGTCTGACAGTATCCCTATCACTGATAGTATCAGTGTCACTCAGTGTCACTGCCAGTGACTGTGAGTGCGAGTAACTTGTTTCTCTAACAATCTAGGATGACGGAAATGTAATATATCATGCAGGGTGCGAAATTAATGGGAGTCCGGAGTCAAATACTCCCTGATTTACTGTCGGACTCCCTGATTTAAATATATACACGAAGTCCGTGTGACTCCCCTGAAAATTCTGCCATACTAACTAGTTCGTTCCGGAGCACCGGCCTCGCGGAATTACTGTATTTTTGTCAGCTATATATGCCAAAGAAATTTGTGCAGCAGATGTGCAACTGCATGAATCTTAAAAATAAGCACATGCCGTTATTGTTAATATCTTTAATTTTGAACCTCAGACTGCGGACTCCCTCATTTTGCTGCGGACTTTTTTGAGGGTTGGGAGTCTGTTGGACTCCCTTGTTCAAAAGTTAATTTCTACCCCTGTCATGACATTCTGAAAAACTCCTGCTTGCTTTTGAAAGATTCCATTTATAATGGAGTGATAGTAAGGTAATACATTAGTTGAGGGAAATAGAGGAAGAATTTGCAGGAGCTTACAGGAACTTTCCCCCTTTCCCAACGTTCTCCACCCTTTATTTGCACACAGGAATGTATGGGCTGCAGTAAATACAGCAAAATAATAGTAGTGTAGTAATAGTAGTATAGTAGTTGTAAGTATTTATTGGTTTTTACTTTTATTTGCAGCAATTTATTGGCAAACGTGAGCTCAACTTCGAGACTTGTGTCGTTGATGTGCATACTAACCTGGACATAGCAAACGGAAATCACTGCCATGGCCACTATAACGACGAAACCAGCCGGTGCATTGGACCCGAGCGCGGACATACAGGTGTCGTACGAGGACCAGCAGAAGATAAATAAATTTGCGAGACAGAATATGCAACTGCAGGAGCTGAATGATGAACTAGAGCGAAACAAGAAGCAGCTGCAGAACCTAGAAGATGCTGCCGATGATCTCCTGCTAGTGATGGATGAAGACGAGCTGATCCCTTACAGAGTCGGCGAAGTCTACGTCAACCAGACGCTGACGGAAACGCAGGAGATGATCGAGTCTGCCAAGGCAGAAAAGCAGAAGGAGATAGAGGAAATAAATCGCAAGTCTGCAGCAATAAACGTGATTCTGTCTGGTTTGAAAGTACAGCTGTACGCACGGTTCGGCACCAACATTAATTTGGAACCAGAAGCCGATGATTAGACTCAGGAACACTATTATTGTTTGTTGTGTGCTTGTAACACCATTATTGCAGTGTAATATATCAGCTATCCATGTGCAAGTGACTTGGAATGTCAGTTATTTTAACTGTACGCTTTAGCTTTTTTGTCTAAATATTATACCGGTTCTGCATTGATTTGGAAGTGATCAGCTAAGGATTTTGTGAATCTTGTTTCACATTCGCAAATTTCTAAATTAATGCGTTATTCCAATCCATACATGAAGAAATGTGTTTTGATAAGCTAAAGTATGTCAACATTGTAAATGCAGAGGAATGTCTGTTATTTTGGCTAAAATTTTATTACTTGCCGTTGACCTTATTGGCATTGAAAGGATTATATCCTGTAATTTTGCATTAATTGTATCCCCCGCGACGAAGTCGGCGGGATACTATTAGTTTCATGCTCCCATCTGCCGCCGCTCGTCCGCTGCAGAGATTTCCCTTCCGCATCTATAACTCGACCCCTAATTGACCTAGCATGACCAAACTTGTGATACTTACACCATCTTGGGGAGAAGGTGTGCAGAGTACCAAAACACCAGGTCACTGCGACCTTTATTTGACCTTTACCTTAATCATATTTCCCTTCCGCTCTCTAACTCGGCCCTAATTGACCTAGCGCTACCAAACTTGTATACTTACACATCTTGGGGAGAAAGTGAGCAGCGTACAAAACCCGGTCACTGCGACCTTTATTTTACCTTTACTTTGACCTTGATCACATCTTCGTTTCGCTCTATAACTCGACCCTAATTGACCTAGCGTGACCAAACTTGGTATACTTTAACACACATCTTGTGGAGAAGGTGTGTCGCGTATCGAAACCCGCTCACTGCAACCTTTATTTGACATTGACCTTGACCTTGACCTTCATCATATTTCCCTTCCGCTCTACAACTTAGCCCCTAATTGACCTAGCACGACCAAACTTCGTATACTTACACATCTTAGGGAGAACACGGGGGATACATGATGTAGTTGGCGACAACTGCCCTTTCTAGTTATATTTACCTCCGCCAACGAGGTAATGTAATCGGTCTCGTGTGTGTGTTCGTGTGTGTGTTCGTGTGTGTGTGTAGCCACTAGTTGTTGGGCGCGATCGATTCAGCAGCAGCTCGCCTTAGGGCGTCGAGTCAGCAGCAGCTCGCCTTAGGGTGTCCAGTCAGGCAGCAGCTCGCCTTAGGGCGTCCAGTCAGCAGCAGCCAGCAGCGAGCCAGCTGTTATACACATGTATAACATGTTACACGCTCGTGGAGGTATGCACTCTCCGTGAGTGCCCTCTGTCTAGTTGTAAACTGTACCAAGCTCTATCTTCTTGATATGTACAGTCAAACACACGTTTGGCAGTGAGCAGACAACTTTATAGGATGGACACCTGTCTATAAAGGATGCTTGGCATTTCTTCTGAGTGGCAGTTAAATAGTGAAACCAGCTCAATAGAACAGACACCAACACTAACAGACCCATAGAGTACACTGTTGCTATTTTCCCTTGAGTGAACCTTTGTATACATAATAAACTGTATATTGAAATAAACCATGCCTCAGCTTCAGAATATGATAGATGTCTTTGTTGTATGTAGGCCCTACTGTATATAATTATTGTATATCATTTTTGTACCAGTGCTTTCTCTTACCCTAAAAGATTATGTTTATAATTATATATGTATATATATGTATATATATATATATATATATATATATCAAGGAACTGGAACGAACAAGGACAGAGCCTGACATTGATCAGTTATAGATGAAACTGTGCATTACATTAGGGGGTTAGATAGGGGCAGGCTAGATTGACAGACGCAAAAACCTCAGTTTGAGAAGGTTCAAGTGTGTCTGACAAAGTAATAGTAGTAACCAACATTTGGTAACAGAATGCAACGAATTGTTTTCTGCAAAGCCAGGGGATATTCGTTTTGATGCGACTAACAGCTTGACATGCAAAAAAACGGATAAAAAAGGGGGTATGGCCCAGTGATGCAGTGGAGGGTATACTTATGTATACGCCGTATACTTGAAAAAAAGGACATTTTTGGGTATACGCACGTTACACGTATACCTAAAAAAAAATAATTAAGCTATAAATACAAAAAATAAAATAAATGTAGACTAGTAGATCTACGAATTATGAAAATCGTCGACATTCATACGCTGCGCGTGGTGTTCCATAGAATTCATTTGTGTTGGCTATCCATATACGCGACTAACTTGTGACAAATCAAACGTATTATCGACATTGATGATTGCGCATCCGCCTCCAAGGGCCGGCGGGGCGCACGTGGCGCGCGGCGCCCAGGCTATGCCAGTGTAGCGGTTTTGCTCTGTGCGACTGAACCGTGACTGTATGTTTACCGTATATGTCATTTCTGTCTAGGGGTATAAAAGGTGTCACTGCCGCGTGTAAAACCAGCCTACAAATTAGATCGATATAGCTATAGTTATAATACGTGTGCCGTGGTGTCGATGCGTAGATACTAGATAGAGAACGAAACTAAGTGATAGAGAGTAGGAACAATGAGTTATAATTAGGTAACCGAACTGATAAATCTTTAATACGTACGGTATAAACAAGGTACAGGGAATTACAGTGTTTCCTCTTATAATACGTACAGCACGTCAGAGGCGCCGAAAGTGGGGGGGGGGCGCCCCTCTAATCCAAAAGGGAGGGGGCAAAACCAAAACCCCCCCCCCCAAAAAAAAGAAGAAGAGTGGGAAATAAAAATAAAATGTATGAGCTATGACTTGGTAATTCTAACGTTCAAAAACTAATTTATAAATCCATTTTGAGTTTTCGCTGCGCGCTTTGCGTGATTGACGCTCACGTCGCACACACGCGCTCACGCACACACGTCGCACATACGCGCTCACGCACACACGTCACACACATGCGCTCACGCACACACGTCGCACACACGCGCTCACGCACACACGTCGCACATACGCGCTCACGCACACACGTCACACACACGCGCTCACGCACACATGCCGCACACACGCGCTCACGCACACACGCCGCACATACGCGCTCACGCACCCACGTCGCACATACGCGCTCACGCACACACGTCGCACACACACGCTCACGCACACACGTCACACACACGCGCTCACGCACACACGCCGCACACACGCGCTCACGCACACACGCCGCACATACGCGCTCACGCACACACGCCGCACACACGCGCTCACGCACACATGCCGCACATACGCGCTCACGCACCCACGTCGCACACACGCGTTCACGCACACACGTCGCACATACGCGCTCACGCACACACGTCGCACACACATGCGCTCACGCACACACGTCGCACACACGCGCTCACGCACACACGTCGCACATACGCGCTCACGCACACACGTCGCACACACATGCGCTCACGCACACACGTCGCGCACACGCGCTCACGCCCACACGATAAAAAAAATCGTGAGCCCCCTTAGGTCTTTGCCCCCCCCCCCCCAATCCAAAACTGCTTCCGGCGCGCCTGCAGCTCGTTAAATCACAGTATTACTTACTATAGTTCTAACTCCCAGATCGATCTCTAAATCCAACTTCTAAATCGAACCTCTTCTAAATCTCCCGTTTCTAGCTTTCTTCTAAGTCCCACTTGCAAGTTTTTAAATCTCCTGGTTATAAATCTGGTCAGGGTTGGGCCACTGGGAGGGGGGGCACTGTGTTTGTGAATCACCACCACGGCGCAGCGCCTCGTCGTTGGCTTGTTGCTTTGAGGACTGAGCTATCAGTGTAAGGGAGTATACCCAAAAAATGATTTACCACTACAACACTGGTGTGGTCAATCGTCAATCAAGTTGAGTAAAGACTTGCGTGTTTGCTATACCACTATTTTTTCAGTATCATAGTATTGAGTCTCTACGATTTAGCAGGGTATTCTATGTCTTCTATGATTCCCAGAAATTATAACTAAATTTTAAATCATGCATTGTTTCATTCTTGGAAATGGTCAACTGAATAAAGAACTGAACCGTGCGACTGAATCAGCGATTGACTTATATGTTCTTTTCTTAACAGTGCTGCCATCTATGAAATGTTTTTGTTTTGCTCAATTTTTGTGTATCTCATGTCGTTTCATAATAAAACACAAAAAAGGTGGGGAATTATTGGCTGAAACAAGCAGATGTCAATCGAAAAAATACGATCGGAGTGCACCGCGTTACCAAAGGGCTGGTACAAAGAGGAAGTAATACGACAATCGGGACTATCGGCCGGGAAGTCGGACGTGTATTATCACAGGTGAAGCTCGTTCGCTGACGCGAACAATCGAATCGTTCACCTTTGCTTTAGCCCGAGTGCAAACCTCCGCTGTCGCCTAGACCACACGAATCTTTTTTCCTCTGTACTGTAATTATCACGGTACTTATTCAGTTCGTGTAGGATTATATCACATGCGTGTAGTCGTTATTGTGGCATCACATTTGTTTTTACTTTTAGACACTTGTCTAGCCATTTCCTTGGTCTACTGACGGTTGCCTTAACACTGAATGATACTAGTAGTAGTAGTAGTAGTACTACTAGTCCTACTAATACTACTACTACTACAAGTAACTACTGTTTAAACCCGGAATTACTAACACAAAATGAGGATAAAGGTCTATACATTTCTGATTACAGTCCGACCTCCTTTATCCGGCCATCCGTTATCCGGAAATCTCGATTAACCGGCCGCGATCTCGCAATGTATGTTCTCTGTTTTTCATTTATTTCCACTTAAAAATCTCGCTCAAAACTCGCGCGATGTACCAACCGTACGTATGTTTGCGTGTGTGACCGCGCGCGCGCGCGCGCGTGTGTGTTGTCCGCTCGTGTCCGCTTAGATACAATAATGTAACCCAACAAGAGTAGGGTTACAACGCGAGCCTATTCTTTTCTTTGGAGGAGCCCCTGAGTGATTCACTCAGAGCAGTTTTATGGTGCGTTTTTCAAGACTACAACTTCCAAACTGGGTTTATTCTAAACACGAACCTTTCTCCGCTATCCTGGGACTTACTATGTATCACAATACTCTGTATTAAACTATTATAACCTGTTACAAAATTTCGAAGTGAGGAGCGGCGATATTTCGAGCGCCATTTCTGTTGACCTGTGACGTACAGATTCCCAATGCACATAGCGTTCGGCTAACTTCGACTCCAACACACTCCAATATCAAATGTATCATGGGATGCCTGCTGTCAGTCATGGCGTTATGACGAAGTTAGCCGAACGCTATGCGCATTGGGAATCTGTATATCGCGTTGTAACCCTACTTTTGTTGGGTTACATTATTGTATCTAGTGTCCGCTATGCCTCCGGTAAAAATTTTGTTTCATTTCATTTGATTTCCATTTCGTATATAAACCATAAAACACGACAGTTTGTTACAAATAATCATAGCAACGAGTAAATACATTATCACATGCATAAACCCTACTGAACTGCATAGAAATGCTTGAGCATAACTCTCATATCCGGCCAAATCCCATATCCGGATGGGTGCCGGTCTCGACGTGGCCGGATAAAGGAGGTCGGACTGTATTAATACTGCTAATACTAATATAAATTATGTAGTACTTTGCTTGTGTGTATATGCATTTTCGTTTTCGCAGGTAACTGAAAAACGCAAACTAAACACAAAACGATTGTATGCTAAATGCAATAGTCTGTTCATCGAAAACTGCAACCAATAACTACGTGCACAAATTTGCATAAATGCAAACAGTGTTAAGGTAACCATAATTCATGTAGTACTGGTAGAACATATTATAGTGTATTAATGCTCATTTAGTTAATGAAATAGCAATTGATCTGAAGGTATGAAAGCAGAATTTTTTTTTATAGATTCTGCCTTTCCTCTACCTATTCCATGACTTTTGTAACGTCTTTTCGTAGTGTTTTGCTTTGTTTCATATTGTCTTGCTATTTTGCCTTGCATCTTTTTTTAGCCACCAAATATTAGTGTGATGGATGATTGTTATAGCATTTACTCAAGAATTAGATAGAAATACCAATTTGGTAGTAACTAGATTCACCGTAATTGTGCCACGTTGGTAACCTGTTTGTTAAAGCCGCACTATGCGCATCTACACTATAATTTCTCCAGTACTAGACTAGCAAATACTTTGTGTCATGCAGAATCATACTACCTTATGACAAAATAAACTCTAGTTCCTCCCATTTCACTGCGCGTTGTCTTATAAAAGGCATTTGAAAATACCTCGAATGTTGTTAAAATTCTCTGATGTTGTTGACAGTTTCGCGTTGCTCTCCCAAGTGCAGCGGTGCTGCGGTACAGCGGTACTGGTGTAGCAAAGATAAAAACATGTGACGTCACCTAACCGCTTCAAGGATAAATTGTTTGGCAAACTTAACAAGTCGGCGTTGGCGCCAGATTACCAGATTTCGCACCTCTTTCTTGTGGGTTTTAAGCAAACGCGCAGTGAAATGGGAGGAACTAGAGTTTATTTTGCCATAAGGTAGTGTGATTATGCATGACACGAAGTATTTGCTAGTCTAGTACTGGAGAAATTAGCGTTTGGATGCGCATAGTGCGGCTTTAATACCATTATTCATTTTACCAAGTTAATTGGGATAATCTAGCTTTCCATTCTACTGAAATTGTAACGTTGTGCAAGCAAAAAACCTGTAACTATATGTACTATATACCCACAAAGCAGGCTACAAAAGCTACATAACGATCTAATTTATTAATATATGTGAAGTAGCTATGTATACCATATGATTATATGTCGTATGAAAGTTCATATTCAGAGTTTCTACCCACATTATAAATCATGCATTCCAATGAAAGAGCTAACAGATGATTTCCTCCAATGCCACTACAATAGCTTTCAACACAACTGCATTTAATCACTTGAATTACGAAGTACATATTGCATTAGACACAAGTATTAGTGCCATGCATATTAACAGAAATACACCTGCCCAACTTGTTAGCAGTTGATCTACCCATTTGAAATTAAGATGAATGTTGTCTAAATTCCAGCCCGGACGGCAAAAAGATACGCAGCAAGCCACAGCTCGCGAGAGAAGTAGGAGACATGATTGATCTAAGTGCATTCGATTTCCGCACTGGAAGAATGCTTAGCGGTGTGCTCAGAAAGAGTAAGAGACTGAAAGGTATCTCAATGATAAATTTGCCGACATTCATGCACATGCGTATTAGTGTGACAGTAGTTGCCCGTGGTTAAAAAACAAATTGAGGGGGGGGCTCATTTACGCAATACCGTTTGCGATACGTAGCGATTTGCTGCCCTTCGACTTGTAAACTGTGTCACGGGTTACAGAGCCGGTTGGTGACTCGTTGATGTGTTCCAGGTACGCAGTTTGACTATGCGCGGGGCGTGAGAAATGACGCCAGCCTGGTCCCACCGATCAGGCAGACGGCCTCTATATTCAAACAGCCAGTGACGGTCGTGAAGACTCAGAATAGCCGAGTGAAGTCGGAGTTGAAACACGGTCCACAAGACAAGCCAAAGCAGGTAATAATCGTTGATTCGGGGGAAGAACATCCCAGCGAAGAGATCGCACAGACGGAAAGGCATCGATGCTTGTGGCACTGGTAGCGCCGAATACATTGATTTGACTGGCTACAATCGCCAGTGTTCCGCTTGTGTTCTGCGTGTTGGTGTTTGGTGTAGAGAAATTTTTTTTGCCCGAATTCTCTTGGTCGAGAATGTAAACGTTTGCTATCCTTGCGAGTCTTATCAGTGTACATGTTGAATTTCTTCCACAGGTCTTCTGGGAGAAGCGGTTACAGGGTTTACATGCAAGTGATATAAATGGAAATGCCCTCGAATCTCTGAACCTGCCACACAATTTCAAATGTAAGTTCTTAGAACAGGTGTTGCTGACCATTACTATAGTGTAATATGTTGGTATTTCTATAGGAACCTCCTAACAATCAAATCAACAATTGTGCAGTCATCTTAATGGAACTGTTATGGTCTTTTTGACGATGAATCTGTCATTGCTCTGGACACGGATTGTGAATAAATTATAAGTGAACATGGCATTTTGCATCATTGCAGCTGTTGGACCACATGTGGAGAGTGATACACTATTACAAAGTATTGCCACGTCCTTGCACACAAGTGGACAACCCATTACAGGACAGACAGGTTCCAAATCGTCACTCGATAAGAATCCTGGAGTGTACTTGAACCCTGATCAACCCCTCATGCAGGTGTGTGCATGTGTCCATCACTGTGTGTGCACATCTTTGTGCATGCTAGTTTTTTAAGCTCATCTGTTCTGCCAGCTGTAGCTGCGAATCAACCTGGTGTGGTGCTGTCCTGAGTACCCACATCAAATTTTATTATGGAATGCGACTCAATTCGATATAGTGTCATATCGATGTCATGTAATCAATTGGTGAGAGCATCTCTCATCTGGCTTAAGAGGATTCTACACATACATTTTTATCCCACTGTAGGCTATTGATTTGAAATTAGTTACCTTGGTCCTCCTAATTTGCCTTAGTGCTTTAAAATTTCAAATCACTGTATTTTGCAGTATTATAGGACATTAATTTGTGATCACTGATGGTGTTTCCAAGAAGTCTTTTTAAAAATACTTGGGAATAAACAATATAAAGAAACTTGCTAGTAATCAGGGATAACGTTGAAGTAGATATAAGGTCAGCTAGACTTGGCTGATACTAACCAGTTTATTTTATGCATTTTGGATTATTGTGTAATTGATTAAAACTTGGGAAATAATCTCAAGGGCACAAATTACCCTAAATATATATAATATTTAGCAGTAGTTCTTTATCCTGTGCAGGCTCTAGGAAATTTGCTTTGAGATTCTATTTTTCTAACATATTTCATGCTAAATTTAGCATGCATTCTATGCACCGGTAAGTCTTATAAGCCGCAAAATACTTAATCACTAAATCTTCTTCCTTCCTAGATGAAAATGGGACCAAACTTTTCTAATTAAGTCCATGATAGGACTAAAAACTATAAAAAAAAACAATAAAAAAATATAATATAACATATCTTTAATATTTAATATACAAATGACATTAATTCAATTTAAAATTGTGAAAAAAACAACTACGTAACACTGTAAACAAAACAATTCCCACATCCACTTGTTAGTGTGTTGCTCACGTCGGTGTCTTGCAGGCGCTCATGGTGAGTGAGGAGGACATCAAGCGACAGGAGACGAAGGTGCTGGAAGCGAGGAAGCGGCTCGAGAAAGCCCTGCAGGTGTTTGCCGAGGCGTAGAGATGCCGCAGTGGCGCCCCCACGTAGCCGAGTAAGTAGATGGGGACGATGGGCGTGGGTCGCAGCGTTGTGCAGGGTGGTTCCTCATTTCAGGGGCTCTTCGAACGTTTGACCTCCCTGTCCTTGGGTGTGCAGCTTGCCTGACGGTGGGGTGTGGTCCACGTGATCTTGGTGGGTAGCTTGCCTGATTTTTGGCGGTGTGGCACATGTGGCCTTACTGGGCAGCTTGCCAGAGAAGATTTTTAAGCTGCGTTGAGCTATAAGTGGGCTGTGGCTGAATTTCCTGCCCAGTGATAGAGCGCACAGTGAGGCAGTGGGCTGAACTGATGTCTGTGATCGCATGTGTGCCTTAGAGACATGTTTTAAAGCAATGAGTTCACGTTTTCCCTACCGCTCTCGTAATTTTCTTGACCGTCTTGATACTAACTGGTATTTCTTGCATAACACCATGCGTGTACAGTAAGGCTAACATGTCCTAGAACACAAACGCATCACTAATATGGCTGCTAACAGGTTAGCCTTAATTTGTCTCTGTGTAATAATTTTTTCGATTTATATGAGAGACAATAGCTTTAAACCACTTTTTTCTCCTCTTTCTACACAGGTGACGCATGAGATGGCCTTGAACTTTTCTGGACACACGACCTTTTATTTTCGATCTCTTTTCGAGTCACTCGGTTGCGTGCTTTTGAAGCTTCCAGCAGTGGTATCTTCATATGTGTAACTATCGTGGAAATCTCGCGGTGACTGGACGGTGGTGCCACCTTCTGGGCTTCATGCAAACTCGCGTGGCAGGCAGTCTCGTTTTCGGTTTCCGCGTGCGTAGCTGCGCCGACGGGGGGACGCGCCAACGAGAAAACGGTGACGAAACACAGGAACGCGAAAAAGAAACTATTCGTGGTTGCGAGCAATGCGGATATTATGCGATGTGACGACAGAAGTGTCTGTGGAGGTAGATTATCGGTGGGCCTCGCGACGCAGCTTTCGCATATGGCAATGGCTTGCCAACACGGTTGCGGCGCGAGCGTGTGCGAGAATTCTGTTGAAGCGTCTCTGGCCGCAAGAATGCCGCTGCCGCAGCGTGTCCGGCCGGTCAGCACAGACGCCGACCCTCGGTCGAGGTCAGAGGTCAACGGAATACGTTCCGAGGTTCGGGCGAGCAGATGCCGACGTGCCGGCAATAGAATGTACATACTTCACGTGCGGACGTACGTCAGTAATCCCAATATCGTAGTGGTAAGGGGACGCGACGGTTTGTTTTATCGCTCTCGAGGTAGCTACACGTAATAGCTGCTGCTCAGCAGGCAGGCGGTCGTAGCCAGAAGGGCAGACAGACGTGCTTAATCAGTTTCCCCGCATCAAGCAGCGTGGCCTCGAGCACCAGGTTAACGCGCACATCTATGTTATCGTTAGTTTGCCGGAATGTGTCTATCTGTGCGGAGAGAATATGAACGGGAAGCTTATATTACTGTGTCTCGCTGCTAGGGATTACTGGAGGGTTTTGCCACTGTTCAGTTACTCTCAATCAGGGGCCTAACACTTATGTTTGCACCCCCCGGGGCAGGCGGGAGGTTTGCGAGCGACAGGGGGGAGCACTGTATGAAAGCACGCGATTTTCTTTTTTTTTGTAGCGCATTCATAGTGAAATATTTATTGCTCCCACGCTGCGTCATGCACGTAGCAGAAAATGATTGATTGTGTAAATTATTAAAGGTAGTAGTAACGCGATTATTCGACGCTGTAAATCGGAAGCAATTGAGTTTGCGCTCGCTCATGCGGGCGACGTGCGGAGAGGAGGACAGCGCGCGCTCGCAGTGAATGCTCCCGTGTCATCCCACGCTGTCCGTTATTAACTCGCAGCATCGCGATATCTTCTGTCGGCGCGGATGCCACGGCGACGGGAAGCGTGAAGCCGTTGTCGTCGTTTGCGCATTTTTGAGGGGGGGGTTTTTCTTCGCATTTTTTTCCCGACTGCTGTAGAAAGTGTGACTATAGTTCCGCTGGTGTTTCGCGGCAATTGGTCGTCTTTGTTTTGAGCTGGGGGGTGGGGGGAGGCTATGAAACCGCATGTGCTAGCATTGAAGTTTGCGTGCGGCTGCTGATAAGTTTACATGCATGCCCTTGCTTGGGTCGTCCTACGAATATTCGTCTGCCTCACCTGTCAGCCGTCTACCTTGGAGAAGGTTATAGCTGATGATCGTCGAACATAGCTATTGGTCCTGGAGTATAGCGATGGGCCTTGAGCATAACTGATGAGCATGGAGCATAGCTAATGTACATAAAGCATAACCAAAGGGCATGGAGTATAGCTTATGATCCTGGAGTATAGCGATGGGCCTTGAGCATAACTGATGAGCATGGAGCACAGCTGATGTACATAAAGCATAACCAAAGGGCATGGAGTATAGCTTATGATCCTGGAGTATAGCTGATGATCCCGGAGCATAACTTATGGCATGGAGCATAACTAGTGGCATGGAGCATAACTTATGGGCATGGAGCATAACTAGTGGGCCTGGAGCATAACTGTTTGTCGTGGAGCATAACCATAAAACTACAATGCTTTTTTTGCTCAGTCAGCGTTTCACTTTTTTAACTGTCGCAGTGGGAAATGGCGACTGGAGGACCAGCGGCGCCATGTGCTTGTTAAACATTGTGTGAGGTTGTTCTGCTCCTGGGCTTGTTTGGTGAATTGTGATGGGAAAATTGCTGGCGGGCGTGTAGACGAAAGTTGCTGGATAAGCGCGGGCCGTGGTGCGTACGTATGCACTACGGGACGTACACGTGCGATCCTGCTAGCTGAATGTTTCTGCTGCAATTACACAGTATGTTTTCATTCTGATTATGGTAATAAACACGATTTTATAGCAATTTTCGTGTATTGTGTCGTACTTGCCACGCATTCGACTCCGTGCGTGTATGAATGTTAGCGTGCTTACCTGTCTGCGCGCGTGCACGCCTTTCGTAATGCATCGTGCGTGCGCGCGCGCGTGTGTGTGTTTGCCGGGCGTCCAAATTATCGTTTGTATATGTCAGGTCGGTATGGTGACAAGAGGCAGTGCAATCGAGACGAGGACGGCTCTGCTGCTGCTGCTGCTGGGTCGTGTTTTTAACCGCAGTTTTTCCTACGAAAATTATTCTATAGCCACGATATAAGCCCACGTCAGATCGGCGGTGTTTTTTTCATAGGGTTAAACGCAGTTATGTGTTATTATTCACTATATGTGCTTGGAAAAAATGCAGACGTGCGTGTTGAAATTTCTGGCTGAAAAGCTGCGAAATGACGATAAATGTGCAGTAATTGATCATTTAATTAATTTGATGTGAACGACACACAGGAGCGTTACTACAATAGCTCACATGGTTTTCATTTCGCACACATTGAACGTTTTGATTGTTTTGCAGCAATTAAGTAGCAATTAGTGTGGCCTTTACACTGCTGACGTGTCATTGGCTCAACGCTGGCTGGCAGGTACACGGAGTAGCAGGCACGTACTACGCATTGCGAAATGCCCGCGTGCACCCACACATACACACCCGGCACGCACGCCCACATGCACCCACACACACACACACACACACACGGGCACGCGCGCACACACGCACGCGCGTACACATGCACATACGCACGCGCGTACACACGCACGCGCGTACACATATGCACATACGCACGCGCGTACACACATGCACATACACGCACGCACGCACGCACGCACATGCGCCGCACACCGTTACAAGCACTCCCGCTCAATCAGAGGTTGATGGGAGTTGATAGAGTACTCTCTCCATCAGGATTCTTGTCAAGCGATGAGCTGGAACCTGCTATTGCTGTGATGGGTTGCTTGTCTACTCGCGTGCGAGAACACGACAACGCTTTGCCACGGTTTATCACATCACCACTTCTGCTACAATGATGGGACCTATAGCTACGATCCAGTTTGATGAACAGCTTCGCGCAATACCTTAGTCATATAGTCGTCCGCCGACAACTTTTTGATGCACTGCCCGGCCTGGTAAAGAACGTGCGTGCGTGTCTATATGTGCGTGTGTAAGCGTGCGTGTGCGCGTGCATGTACGTGTGTGCCTGTTATCTGCGCACACAGCGGTACACACATAAAAATAATAATACAGGTGTCTCTATATATTTCTATGGGTACACACCGTCCGTGCGTGCGTTCCCGTCCGCGTGCGTGCAGTGCAGTGTCGTGAACGGTTCCGCGTGCACGTACAATTCGCCTTACTCTTTCAGGAATGACACTTTTCCCTAAGCGTACGTATGGTCGTCGTCAGATTGTAACCGAAGAATGGCATTCCCGCTCGCACATCCCGCTACATAAATATTATTTATACACAAATCACATTACAGAATTAGTCACGCAGCCGGTTGAGATGTGGCTTTTTCTATTATCCATATACAATAACCTATTCGATTCACTTCTAAATGCGTTTAGACGTCGCGCGGCGATTCATTCAGTGATTCTTCTTCGGGTTTTTTTTATTTGTAAATCAGATGTTTTTGCAGCCAGCTGTCATGTTTACATTGTGGGTACAGCATAGCGACGGCGGTCTATTATGGCCTCCTGATGATACAGATTGGCTATCACTCACGCCTGCAGGCGCGCCGGCGTCTGTATTACATATCAGCGTGATTAGCATTTAACCGGTTATTGCATGGTCAAGTGTCGACAGTGTATGAGCATGGAATGAGACTAGTATTCCGGATCGTCCACTCAAATCACTTGAACTGCGATTATTAATTTGATTAAATACGCGATGGGAAAGCGAGTTAACTCGCGCGCGAATATATATATACCATACGGTCCAAACAGTTATGTTTTTTAGCGCGACTGATATACCGGTTTAATATGCAGCTTATACAAAATCGTTACATAGCTTCTCGCCAGTAAATTACATTGTAGCTTGTACATTCGGCTTACATGCGAACTCCAGGCTAGTTAACGGGCAGTGCGATGTCAAGGTAGCTATAACTCAAGCTAACTTAATCAACGTGTGTCGTGGTCTATGCGACATGCCATTATTTCCATGCAGCCATACACAGAAGTCGACCTTGCTAGACATAGCAACCCTAGTCACCACATCACACGTGCACACGCGTCCATTTATGCATGCATGCATTCATTCATCCGTCCGTCCGTCCGTCCACCCGTCCGTAATTCAGTCCGTCCGTCCGTTCCTTCGTCCATCCATCCATCCGTCCGTCCACCCGTCCGTAATTCAGTCCGTCCGTCCGTTCCTTCGTCCATCCATCCATCCGTCCGTCCACCCTTCCGTAATTCAGTCCGTCCGTCCGTACCTTCGTCCATCCATCCATCCGTCCGTCCACCCGTCCGTAATTCAGTCCGTCCGTCCGTACCTTCGTCCATCCATCCATCCATTCGTCCGTTCAACCGTCCGTCCGGTAGCACTTTCCAGTTCCTTTATTATGTGTGTGTGTGTGTGTGTGTGTGTGTGTGTGTGTGTGTGTGTGTGTGTGTGTGTGTGTG
>NW_014578605.1:16550-38714 GCF_000485595.1 Priapulus caudatus
GTGTGTGTGTGTGTGTGTGTGTGTGTGTGTGTGTGTGTGTGTGTGTGTGTGTGTGTGTGTGTGTGTGTGTGTGTGTGTGTGCATGTGTGAGCCACCACTAGCAAGAAACGGTCACGTGTTGTTCCATTCCTAGAATCCGCCTTATGTGCGGTTTAAGAAGCCAGTCAGGGATTGGGAGGCCTGTCAAATGCCGGAAATTTGGAACTGCGAAAGCGCAATTCATTTAGTGGCGCAACGATAAAAACCCAAGCGGCTACGATATTGTCATGGGACGGCGTTACAAGGCAAGAGTAGAGAAAAATAGCCGACAGCTATTTTTCTTTGAAAGAGTCAGCGTCGTTGATACATGAATTTAATCACGTACAACTTTTTACATCCCCCGCAGATGTCGTTCTCGCGTAAGAACGCAATGGACTGCTCGTGTCAAAGAATTTCGACGTTCAAAAGTTGAGATTTCATTTGGAAAGCAACGCGTTGTTGGTATGACCACGCAAGACTTCGCCATGTTTCACGTCGCGCGTGTGTGTGCAAGCGGCAGGGTCACCTGAGCTTTAGACTCAATAGGAATGAACGTAGGCGCTCTCAATGCCACTCGGCAATAAGTCGGAAAGGATCGCTATGGCTCGACGAAGGTCGCGGGACGGAGGGCGTGGACCATGGAAAGCTTCCATGCTAACACGGGTGGAAAATCTCCACGCGAATGAAGCAGACATATAGAAGGAAGGAGGAACTGGCACATAGAGATAGAAGGAAACAACGAGCGAGCAAGTTATAGAAACAGCGAGAGAGAGCGAGAGAAAAAGCGCAGGAGAGATGAGGTTTAGCAATGTGGTTAGAGAGAGAGCGCGCGCGCGAGCAAGAGGGAGAGAGAGCGCGCGCGCGAGCAAGAGGGAGAGACAGCGCGCGAGCGAGAGAGGGGGGAGAGCAAGAGCGGGAGAGAGAGTGTGTGTGTGTGAGCGAAAGAGAGAGATGGATAGATAGAGAAACAAAAAGCGAGAGAGAGAGAAAGAGAGAGAGAGAAGGGGGGAGCTCGGCATATGTCGACGCATCACAATCGCACCCAGCACAATTCTCGCGGGATTTCTGCCTGTCGTTGGTCATTGTTCCTAAACTCCGCAAGAAATCTTTTCACAAAGTTTCCTGGTTATGATTTGAAATGCAATTGTATAACGAACGCGAAGAAAAATCCTCTCGTAATGACGTTACTGTCGTCACATTGTTCTGGGAGAGTTCCCCAGTAATGGTTTTCGGATAGTAAGTTGTTTGACTGAAACGGCCCTGCATGAATAGGAAATTGGCAACGTTTCGTCGTCGCTCTGTAGGAAATTGAAGGAGTTTGAAGTCACCAGATTTTTGCATATGTCAGTGCGAATGAGAATTTTTGCATATTTCCCCACAGAATTGTTGCTGAATTGCGCTAGGATGGCGACTTTAAAGTATATATATATAATATATAATATATGGCGCGCCCCCAGACATTGCCACACACGCACGCGTGTACATCGTACACGCACACGTACGCACACGTATGTGTGTGTGTGTGTGTGTGTGTGTGTGTGTGTGTGTGTGTGTGTGTGTGTGTGTGTGTGTGTGTGTGTGTGTATTCAACATTGCGCACGTATGCAACCGCGCCGCAAAACTAATAACGAAAGCCGACGAACACAGCGAATTACATCAGCCGGCTTGTGACGAGTAACATATTCGCGTCTGCATTATTCATGTAGAGCCGTGTGTTATATTCCTCGCCGCGCGCGACAGAAACGAGAGACGGTGAAAGACGGAGAGAGAGAGAGACAGAGAGAAGAATAGAAAAAGAGAGAAAGAGAGAGAGAGAGAGAGAGAGCGAGGAGGAGAGAGAGAGAGAGAAAAAACAAAGAAGAGAGAGAAAATAGAAAGGAGAGAAGAGAGATGAAGAGCGAGGCAGAGAGATATGCAGAGAGAGGGGAGAAGAGGGAGGAAAAGAGAAAGAGAAAGAAGGGATGAAGAGAGAGCCGAGAGAGAAGAGGAAAAGAGAGGAAAGATGAGAAAGCAGATAGCGAGAGCAAAGCGAGAGATCAGTATGGATAAAATAAAAGAAAAAAGTGAAAGAGGAAAAAGAAGAGAGAGAAGAGAGATGAGAGCAGAGAGAGAGAGAGAAGCCGAGATCGAGAGAGAGAGCGAACGAGAGAAGAGGAGAGAGAGCCGACTGAGAGAGAGAGAGAGAGAGACGAGAGAGAAAGGAGAGAGCAGAGCGAGAGATGACGAGAGAGCAGAGAGAAGGAGAGAGACGAGAGAGAGAGAGAGAGCAGAGAGAGAGAGAGAGAGAGAGAGCGAGGCATTGCCACGCAAGCGCATAATGTGGATTAATGGTTATCACAGCAAAAATATATAATTAATATAATAATTAAGTTCCGTAAATAATTTTACCGATCATCTCCGTGTAAAGACGATGAGCGGCCTATATGCTTGGCTACGGCTGTCAGGTGGCGCACCAATGCCACGTGCAACGCACGCACCGGCACGCACGCACGCACGGACGCCACATAATACACACGCACGCACGCACGCACGCACGCACACATATACACGCACACGAGAGCACTGACACGCACACACGTGCACGCACATGGCTCCAAAATCAAGCTCAAAAAAGCATGGACGCAGGCTCTCACGCACACACGCCTACGCACACAGGCACTCACGAATACACGCCGCCTGTACAGGCAGGCACACTCTCATTGAAATGGCACCCCGTGAACAAGGCACGTGAGATTCGATGGCGCACTAAAGCATAATGGTTTCCCTCAATACTGAGACAATCGACTGTAACTTCCTAGCACTACATAATGTAGAGAAATGTCGCGCCCAATACACACACACACACCACACACACACACACACACACACACACACACACACACACAACCACACACACACAACACACACACACACAACACACACACACAAACACAACACAACACACAACCACACACACACACCACACAACACACACCAGCACACACACACCACACACAACCACACGCACGACCCAGGCACCACACACCACACCACAGACACACACACACACACACACACAACACACGCAACACACGCACGCACGCACGCACGCACGCACACACACACACACGCGCACACACACACACACACACACACACAACCCACCAAGCATGTGTACTTTCGCGTTGCGGGCCGTGATTGGAGGGCAGCGCCCTCTATGGGTGGCTAGCCACGTTCGCTGTCGGTCGGGGCCGAAGACATCTCGTGCGCAATGTACGGCCACCTGCAGCGCATCCCGTATTTGTCATGCGGAAAACACATATTTGTCGTGAAGGCGTGGCTGCCCAGATATCCTTCGGCGCTCTATTGGTGGTGCTGCCGTCTATCGGTAAGTGTATGACGTTCTGCTTCTCTTGCCGGCTCGAACGCTGTCATTTGACAGACCGCAAATATATCATGCTGATATCGCTTGCTTGGCCCAAGAAGTAGCATAGAGGCTCTAGTTTTCTGGGTTTTTTTTCTGATACTTGCCGTCGCATGATCAGATGACGATGTTCCTGTTGTCTTATGCGCCGAAAACTTTGTGGAGGTAGACTTTGCATTGTTTACACGCACACTCTCTCTCTCTCTCTCTCTCGCTCTCTCTATCAATGCACGCAGGGACAGACATTATTTACGTAAACCGCGCGCGCTTTCTCTCTCCCCCCTCTCTTTCTCTCTCTCTTTCTCTCTCTCTCTCTCTCTCTCTCTCTCTCTCTCTCTCTCTCCCCCCTCTCTTTCTCTCTCTCGCTTTCTCTCTCTCTTTCTCTCCCTCCATCCAGGGACGCGGTGGGCAGACGTTGTTTACAACGAACTCCGGGATGATATTAGATGTCATCCAGGGACGCGGTGGGCAGACGCGCAATCCCTGCCGAGCGATGGCGCTCTCTCTCTGTATTATTGATGAGTGCTTGTGTGCGAGCTTATTGGAGCTGACGGCCTGAAATTGTCGCAAACAGTTTAGCGGTCAGCGCACGCTGAAAGCTGTGCTGCGATCATGTCCGGCGGACGGACATGCACGCACGCACGCACACACGCACATAAGCACGCGCGCACGCACACACATGCACACACACATGCACACACGCACGCGCGAACGCACACACGCGCGCACACACACGTACCCCCGCTCCTCCCCACGCACACACGCGTACGCCACCCCTCCCCACACGCACTCACTGCGGCGGCCTCCAGATACAATTTCATTCTAATCTCCTAATGGCGCTTGGCGTATATACGAATGGAAGTGAATTCGCCCGCGGAGAGGGAGAGAGACCGACGGGCGATCGATGCTGGCGTACACGGTGAACCACTCGCTCGGTGACCAATAGCAAGTGTGCGTGCGTGCACGCGCACGCACGCACGCGCGCGCGCAGAGTTACAAGGGGTAGCGTGGTGGACAGAATGGTGAGGGTTATTCTAGAAAGCAAAAAGGTGGGGTAAGGAGACAGCGTTACAGGCGGGGATTATGTGGTAAGGGTGTAACGTGGTAGGCAGGGCATGTGGGGTACCAATGTGTACCGTGGTAGGTAGGGAGGTGAGCTTGAAGGAGATGCGTAACGTAGAGGCAAGTAGCAGAAGCTGTGTGCTGAAACCACCGACCACCTGCTCATGCAGCCTCCCGTGTCACCTATCTAGTATACACTGACTGCAGCATCACCACTGCCTCGTTAGGGTGACAGTTTAGGAGCAATGCTGGGAAAGAAATCCGCTTGATGGGACCGCTAGGCAAATGAGTGCGGCCAACAGCTAAGGGAAAAAATGGAGGAGATTCAGCATGAAAACGTACGACACAGTATGCTGCGTTTATCGTATGCGATGATAGCAACGCACAAGGTTGTGATAGGTAGGCTGCACTGGCGTATGTGTGCTCCCATCTAGCATCCGGCTTGTAGGTTGTCCTATTACAAGTCCCAGTTTTACATCCGGGGCCGTAGCGTCGCTCGTTACGTCGTTGGCAACGAGCTACTGTGTACCAGCAAACACGGAACATTCTCGTAACATTCGCTGGAGGTTCTAGTTTGGTTACATTAGCCAAAAATATTCTAAGAACATTCCCATATCGTTATGCATTCATTGGTTTTACTTGGTGAGAGAATTATGTTCTTGGAATGTTCGGAAAACGTTAACCGTCTTCGGATGGGTTCGAAACTCCTAATTGCCGTTTTTTGTGATGTTGCAAACTATAGCACAGGTATCAAATGTATTTTTGTTCGCAGTGGCTGCGGGGACGGTAGCCGTATCTTAATGTCTCGAGGCTATACGGGTACGGTAGTCCATTTGCGCATGCATCGCTTTCCTACAAAATAATGTCGTTCACTAGCTATTAATTAATCTCCAGCCTAATTAATTAATTAATTATTTAAGTATAAATTAATTAAGTAATTAGCTAGACTACACTAGTTGTTTGGGATTGATTGTCAGTTCAGAAACAGTTGAGTTCAGTTTGTTATTGAAAGCCAAATGTTATACACCATAGATTAATTTGATCTGTTTTTAGACGCTATATATACGACTCGAGTCGCTTTATAGTTTGTGTTAGGATTAGGGATAGTTATAGGGATACTGTTTGTACTTGTGTGTGTGTGTGTGTGTGTGTGTGGTGTGTGGTTGACTGGCCGGTACCTTCGAGACATTAAGTAAGTCTGCAGCGTATACGTATGTTGCGCTGCCGTTATATAGTCATTTTCGAAGGTTGATCAAATGTTTATGTGAATGTTGGTAAACGTTCTCAGAATGTCAGAAAACTTTCCTAAAAAACGTTATTAGAACGTTACTGAATAATGTTCTGCTAACCTAAAAGAAACATTCCCATAACATTCAAGGAACGTACGTCATATGAAAATAGATTGACCGTAAAAATATAAGACAGCGAAGCAGAAACGATGCGAAGACGACTGCAAGAATGCGCGCACACGCACACGGACACGCGACACCTGCATACACGCGCGCCTTAGTGCACGAACACGCAGCACACGCTGCGCACACGCGCACCTGAGTTTACTCACGATGCGCGCGCCACCTAGGGTCATCAGTGACTAAAATTTGCGTTGGATCGCGGAGGGTGCCGGACAGCACAGCATGCAAGGCTAAGCATTACTCCGCTCCTAAAACACCGACCAGTATTTCAGTGAACCGCTCTGTTCCCTGCGCCGTTTGCCATCGATTTCCAGACGGCGCATGAGCCTAGATTGTCCCTAGTATCACATAGACTGTTCTTCTTACATAGACTGTCCCTATCACATAGGCTGTCCCTATTATATGTACTGTCATTATCACCTAGACTTCCCCTATAATATAGACTGTACCTATCACATGAACCGTTCCTATCACATAGACTGTCCCTATCACCTAGATCTTCCCTGTCACATATAGACTATCATTATCACATAGACGAACCCTATAATTTAGTCTGTCCCTATCACCTAGACTCCCCCTATCACCAAGAAGTTTGATGACGTCAACGGGCTAACCCTTAAACAACGGGCTACATCACGAATTTTCTAAGGTAAAATTTGTAAAAAAAAAGAAGCCATTTTTTAACATTAAAAGTAAGAACTAACGGAACTAAACAAATCGTCAAATTCTTTCCTGATAAGATTGTTTCTCAACTAGTTAAAAATCCAAAAAACCTGGACAATTTGCTATGGGCTATGTATGAGTCCCGAGTGTATGTTCACATCGAACAATATAGTAAAATTGGAAGTATAATGCAGCAATTTAACCATAAAAAGTGAACAGAATTACTTATATTTTATTTTTTACTATTTACGGTGACGTAATCACTTTAAGTGATGAAATACACAATTTTCTGAGTTCGAACAACACCCGAGAACGAAGCAACATGAAGCAATACGAGGCAACACGAGGCAACGCGAAGCAACATGGGACAACGCCACACAACACGCGGTCACACATAAAGACGGCGCCAATTCCGGCGCCCATGGCGGCGTTTCATCACCGCACCGCATTCGAGTGGAACATCTGATTCGAAATTCGATTCGAATGAACGAATTCGAAGCGGAGCGGTATAGTAATTCTAATTGCATTCTACGGACATCCGCTCCCATAGATATTACACATTATCACGGCTAGACACCGGCGGCAGGCGGCAGGCGGGGGCATGAGTTTAGGGCCGATAGGTTATCCTCCCACATAATGATATATAAGTTACCCTGATGATAGGGGGTCCCCTACTACTTTGACGTGGAGTTACCCTGATAGGCAGACTTCTGTCTATAAAATGTCGGAGTTACCCGGATGATAGGGGGTTTCCATTATACTATGACTTAGAGGTTACCCTGATAGACAGGCTTAAAATTAAAATAGCGGAGTTGCCCTGATGATAGGGTTTCCTGTTATACAATGACGTTGAGATTACTTTGATGATAGGGGATCCGCTATAGAGTAAGCGCTCGGCGTTTTGTTTTCCCGCGCTCGTTGCTGTATGCTGTCAATCGTGCCGTGTTATCGGCGTTCGTCTGCGTGGTCGTCTGTGCGGTCGTTTGTGTGGTCGTCTATGCGGTCGTCTATGCGGTCGTCTGTGCGGTCGTCTATGCGGTCGTCTGTGTAGTCGTCTGTGGTCTGTGTGGTCGTCTATGTGGTCGTCTGTGTGGTCGCCTGTGTGGTCGTCTGTGTGGTCGTCTGTGTGGTCGTCTGTACGGTCGTCTGTGCCGTCGTCTGTACGGTCGTTTGTGCGGTCGTCTGTGTGGTCGTCTGTGTGGTCGTCTGTGCGGTCGTCTGTGTGGTCGTCTGTGCGGTCGTCTGTGCGGTCGTCTGTGCCGTCGTCTGTGCGGTCGTCTGTGTGGTCGTCTGTGTGGTCGTCTGTGCGGTCGTCTGTGCCGTCGTCTGTACGGTCGTCTGTGTGGTCGCTGTGCGGTCTCTGTGCTTCGTCCCGTTGTCTTTGTGCGGTATCTGTGTGTCCGTTTGTGTTCGCTATGTGGTTCCGTCTGTTCGGTCTGTTCGTCTGTGCGGTCGTCTGTGCGTCGTCTGTCCGTACTGAGATGAAGGAATAGTCTGTGCGAGATCGTCTCGTGCGCGTGTCGTGCCGGTCGAGTCTGTGCGTCGTCTGGTGTGGTCGGTCTGTGCGCCTCGTCCTGTGGTCGTCTGTGCGTCGTCTGTGCGGTCGTCGTGTGCCGTCGTCTGTGCGGGTTCGTCTGTGTGGTCGTCTATTGTGGTCGTGCTGTGTGTGCGTCGTGTTCGTCGCTGTGCCGTCTCTTCGTCTCTTCGTCCCTGTGCGGTCGTTTTCTCTGTGTGGTCGTTGTCGGTCGTCTGTGGTCTCTGGTGCGTCGGTCTGTTTCGTTTCTCGTCTTGTCGGCTGTGCGTTTTCTCGTTTCCGTCGTCGTCGGTCTATGTGGTCGGTCTTTTCCCCTGTCGTGCATGCTGGTGGTGTCGGGTTGTTGTCTTCTCTTGTAGGTCTGTGGCGTCGTCTGTGTGTCATCTTTCCTGTGGTGATTTGTGGTGTGTGTGGTGTGGTGTGGTGGGTGTGGGTGGTGGCCACCCTCGCTCCGCGGCTCGTCCCTTCGTGTGTGTCAGCGGCGGCGTGTGTGCGAGCGTCGTCGTCGCTCCCCGCCGAGCTGTGCGGTCGTCCCACCCTAGTGAGCCCCGCGAGGTGCGGGGTGGTAGGGGGTGAGGTGGTGGTGCCTGCTCCCGCTCCCTCAGTCGTCTCCGTCGCCTCTCTCGGCTGCGGCCCGGGTCGTCTGTAAGGTCGTGCCTCGTCGCGTTGCTGTCAGCGCTTGTGGCGGTGGGTGCTGTGCGGTCGTGCTGTGCGGGTCGTCTGTGTGGCTCGTTTGTGCGGTCGTGGCGGTTCCGTCGTGGTGTCGTCGTCATGTGGTCGTCTTGTGTGCTCGCCTGTGCTCGTGCTGTGTCGCTGTCCGGTCGTCTGCTGCTCGGCTTCTGTGGGTCGTCTGTGTGGTCGTCTGTGTGGCCAGATAACGCTTGCCCGACCACGCTGGTTATGTTCGTGATCGATGCACACACACACACAGTCACACTCACACCGATCACTGCACACGACACGCACGACGGCAACACGCACGCACCACTCACACCCTCACCATACGCACGCAGCGGCATGCGCACCAACGTACCACACAGTGAGAGAGAAAGAAAGAAAAGAGAGAGAGTGAGAGAGAGAGTAAGAGAGAGAGAGAGGAGAGAGAGAGAGAGAGGAGAGAGAGAGGAGAGCAGCCGCCGAGTTGTTTTTTCTTCCCGATCTTGGCTCTGGCGCTTTCTATTAAGTGCTGGTTTGCAATCTTATCGCAATTCGTTCGCCAGGCGGACGCTGGCGTGAGATTCTAGTGCTTCTCTGCCTGCTGCTCTCTTCGTCTCTCTCTCTTTCGTCTCTTGCTCTCTCTCGTCTCGTCTCTCTGCGTGCTCTCTCTCGGGTGCATCCTGCGCCTGCTCTCTCATGTCCTCTGCTCTCTGTCGTCTCTCTCTCTCTCGGTCTCTCTGCTCTCTTGTGTGTGTGGTGTGTGTGTGTGTTGTGTGTGTGTTTTGGTGGTGTGTGTGTGTGTGTGTGTGTGTGTGTGTGTGTGTGTGTGTGTGTGTGTGTGTGTGTGTGTGTGTGTGTGTGTGTGTGTGTGTGTGTGTGTGTGTGTGTGTGTATGTGTGCGTGTGCGCATTTACTTTAGCATCTCTTGCGACTAAACATACTATTTTGGATACTTCTGTGCAATATGCAAGCGGTACTCGGTCCACTCTGGCGTGTTCAACAGAAGTGTGAATAGTTCCAAAAATTCTCTATAGGCGGCACTGTACCGCTGTTCCACTGTTCCAAGGAGCTAAATAGTAACCACTGATCTCTACTATACTAAGTATACTTAGTATAGTAGAGATCAGTGACAGATCATGTGTTAATATGTTATAATAATGTTATATTTAGCTCCTTGTTGTGTACCAGTGTTCGGTTTGGTTTGAGCAGAGCATATTAATCACTAGATACAATAATGTAAACCAACAAGTGTAGGGTTACTACTCTTGTTGGGTACTCTACTCTTGTTGAGTAGAGGAGTAACCCCTACTCTTGTTGGGTTACGTTATTGTATCTAATAAATCACCACAATCGTCCATTTAGTTGATTATTTATATACGGCAATAAAAACTTGGATTTCAGTGTGAAAATGTCATGCGTGTGTGTGCGCTCGTGATTGCGTGCGTGTGTTTGTGAGCGTATTCGTACCAAGCTTAATTCATTCTACTCGCTATGATAGACAAACCTGCACGCTAACCGAGCGTGGCATATAGAGGGTTCCGCGACTTGCACTAAAAATAGCAATATTACCCACAATCCTGTGCCGTCGGCCATACCGGTTCCAAAAAGAGCGAACATGTGTTGCGTGTAATCTGCCGATCTGCACAATCAACCGATTTTACATTGGCTATAGTGTTATTATTGCAATAGATATTAGCAGTAAGTGGATCCCGATTTTGCAAACAGGTTTATCAGCTGGTTTTGGTGTGCTGGAGTTCGAGATGATTGTGCAGACCCGGTTAATGGGCGCCGGTTTTACAGGGTGTTGCAGGCAGGTTATTAGCGTGGGTTGTGTTAATTGCTAGAGTTCGATGAGATTGCGCAGGCCCGGTTTTGCGGCAACCCTTCTATAGAGGGTTCCGCGACTTGCACTAAAAATAGCAATATTACCTACAATCCCGTGCCGCCGGCCATACTGGTAGGCAGAATTGCGAACACGTGTTACCGATATGCGCAATCTAGCGATTTTACATCGATAGATTCAAGAGCGTATAAAAAAGGAGTGCGCACAACGATGAAATGCTGAAACCATGTTGAAGTATTAGTCGAATTAGGAAACTTTGGTTGTTTTATTTTGACGATTCTTTGCAGTATTATTGATCAGCTGTCTTACCTTGCTAATATAAAACAAACCGCTTGTCTCTACGATGCTCCTACGCTAAAATAATGAGCGGCGAAAATCTGGTATTTTCGCCGAACAATAAAGCGGCAAAATAAAACGGGGAAAGTTTATTAATTCGACTAGTACTGCAACATGGTTTCAGCATTTCACCGTTGTACGCTCTCCTTCTTTATACGCTCTTGATAGGTTGTACATACGATAGTGTTATTATAGTAATCTATATTAGCAGTAAGTGAATCCCGGTTTTGCTGACAGGTTTACCAGCGCGTGTTGGGGTGCTAGAGTTCGATATGATTGTGCGGACCCGGTTTTACAGGGTGTTGCAGGCAGGTTACACAGGTCCGGTTTTGCAGGGGTTTAATTGTATGCAGGATTATTAGCGTCGCGAGATTGCACGCAACACATATGTTCATGGACTTGAGTTTGTTTACATCGCGAGTGTTCAGAAATTTTATCGATTTTACTGCATATAGCTATCAAACGCAGCGTTTTATAACATCTGTTGTATGCACATTTGCCAACTGTCTGAAGTGTACGTAGTATGAACAAGTACTTTGATTTACTAGACAATTAACGTAGCCAAAGCACGCTATCTCGAGAAAATTGCGTGCATTGAGAATCGACACCCGTACGAGAATGGAGCGAGGACCACAACTTGTGCCCATCACGTACTTATTTGGATCTCGTGAATTGACTACCTAACATTCTAGCCGAGACCATTTTATACTCTCAAGAACTTTCAGAACCACAAAAGCCTGGACGTGATGCGGCCATGATGCCGAGGCGCGCCGAAGATTGACACTTTGTGTCTTCCAATCACAGTCTACGCCGCAACAGTCTCTGATATTTTTAAAGATGGGGACCCATTGAACCCCCAAATCTATGATCTCAGAAACTAGGGCATTCTGCTATGTTAGAACGGTTTCCTACGATAGAGTTTGCCACAAATACGAAAATAACACGCTGTTTAGCGCACTGCGCTACGTACTTCTGTTGCATTTTCGCATCTCCGTAATCAGAATAAGCCCCGCCTTCTTCGTTGATGGACATGAATGGGGCGTCACCGACGTGACCAGTTACTGTACCGACTGTCTTTCGTCAGCCTGTTTACTTTTCGTAAATAATGAAATGCCCGGCCGATGCATTTCGCATCGAAGTGGAACATTTTCGGCATTTTCACTCGCTGGCGGAAGTAAACGAGTGCGTCATTAATTAAACATTGAAGTTTTTCTTAAAATTAAATAATTCCGAAAATCCCTAACCGCGCTACTCGATTGTTTTAGCCAATGAACGTAGCTGTGTGTGTGACGTCTTGCCCGCGCGCTTTATGCTTAGCTTAGCGGCCCTCGAAATGGATATCGGAGGCAGGCACCTCGAAACACGCGTGTTTGTTTACATATAGCTTTGTGACGTACGGTGTTCGGGAGTTCTGCGATGATACTGCGGGTGATTTCTCAGCATTTCTTAAAGTGCATGGAACATTTAACCAATTTAGTGGTGTCAGTTAGTCACGGATATGTCACAGTAAGTACTAACCGTATATATTTCACATACGTTCACCTATTTTGCACACAGGCGGTCGATTGCGCTTCAGAATTGAACATCCCCGCGGTCGCGTGCGCATATCCCGCGGAACTGCGCGTCTCATCCGCGCGCAGCGCTTAGGATCAACAGCAAAGCTATGCGACGCAATCTTGTATCATGTCTCTCTGGATACGATAACGTAGCCCTGCGGCTGCGCCAATACTGAGTTATCGTATCTGACTTAGTCAAGTTAGTGACTATGCCATTGCTTGGTCATTTGGTACAATTTTGACCTGGTTTGTGTAAAAATATGGCGAAAATTACGTTATGACTCATACGCGGTTAGTACTTACTTGTGAAACGATATTCCCTTGGATTTGCTGATGGCATTTCGGTAGTTGGAACATAATATTCCGAAACACTCTGTGCCTTGAGACGCCATGACACAACAAACATGCAAAAAGACATCTTTCCAATATGGCGGCGCGGCGGACCGTTCAGTACAATCAAGAGCGTATTAAGATGGTCCTTCTTTTTACGCTCTTGGTGCAATGCACTCTTATTGGCTAGAGCCTATTTAGTGTTATATGATATCTATGGTTTCATGCTTCTTAGTCACTTGCCCGAGATATATACACAAATATAAATAAGATAATATAGTAATATAATAAAGATTACAGTCCTTTAGTATTGATATAAGTAAAAATGAAAATGTTTAGTTTATTATGTGTTTGATAACGTTAACGTTAGTACATTCGATACGCGACAACACTAGCAATATTCCCCGAGATTTGAAATAAACCCGTAGAAATAAGTATGACGCAATCCCCTAGATTTGAGGATTATAGATAAACCCGTGACAATAGTATTGCGCTAAACTTGTTACTTGTCTGGGCGATCTTTGGCTGCTGTGTGAAGACAACGACGTAGATCGGGCGACGTGTGGCTGAGCCAGCGTGCTAGCGTGATGCTGCCATTCCCTGATGAATCAGTCAGGTGCGAAATTACGACTATACACGCAGCCGCTACCTCCGCCAATGGTGATGATGATGATGAATGATGATGATGATGATAAGGATGACGATGATGATGATAATGATGATGATGATTATGATGATGATGACGACAACGAAGCTAATATGCAAGAGAGCGTCACATAAGAGGCGATTACCACACCACAGGGGAAATCCGCCAGACGATGCCTGAATACGTGCGGAAAACCTCATCTTCTTCCTGAAAATCGGTCCCCTCGGGAACGGTGCAGCAGAGAAGAGGGGAGGAGATGAAGGAGGGAGAGGAGGAGGAAGAGGGGAGGAAGGGAGGAGGTGAAGGAGGGGGAGGAGGATGAGGAGGGGAGCAGGATGAGGAGGGGAGGAGGGGAGGAGGTGAAGGAGGGGGCAGGAGCGATTGCAGAGGGGAAGAAGCGGGAAGAAGGGCGGGGGCCGAGGAGAGTGAAGAGTGGGAGGGGGGGAGGAGCAGGACGGAAGGGGAGGCGTGGAGAAGCGGGAGGAGGATGGAGCGAGGGGAAGGAGCCGGACGAGGGGAAGGCAGGTCAAACTGACGTGCCCTACACATGTCCTAGGAACTGGCACCCGTTTCCTAGAACCGTCATGCCGGCGGGCCGCGCGTTGCATGTGGGCGTAATTTGCAAAATTCGCGTAAACCTGTCTATAGAGCGCTGTGGATCCTAATATAGGTGTTCCCTTTTATCTCAGCTACACCTTTTTTCCCCAACCCCACCCCACTTCAATGACTGTAATTATATATATATATATATATTATAATGTTGATAGTAAGAATAATAATGATGTGGAAATCACGACTCTGTGCCATAGGCCTAGGAATATAAGCACCATTTTCAAACTTGCTGTATTGCAGATATCATGAAACCCGCATTCAGGACAAAAGCTGATGGCAGCATTCACCTTGGCAACTCGCCTATGTCGTACGAGGTTGCGAAGGCAAATCGGAAGCGTGGCTGGGTTAAGGCGGCCCCTCCTAGTGAGGTGAAATCCTGCGCACGGCAAGCTGTATTGGGCATGGGAGGCGACCCCAATAATGAAGCCCATATTCTTGGACAGCACACAATGCAGATTGGGATATGTAGAGGCCAAACGTTCAAATGGATTGTGGAGAATGCCATGGGGTATGCTGGGTGGTTATAGTTGTGTGCATGCGGAAGGACAATGCAACAACTGACCCTCGCTACCTGAACAAGGTGGCCTTTAAGTGGTACGTGGAGATGTTTCCACAGGGGAGAGAGGCCATCAAATTGAAAGACATCTAGACACAGGCAAAGTCAGGTAACGTACCTGGGGTAACAACGCGCCGTCAACTCACCCCTCATGCACTGACAGCCAAGGTGCAAAAGATGTTGTCTCCGGTGAAGGTGCAACCAGGTAATATAGCATTGTAGCATTTACGTATGCATATATTGTTGTACATAGTAAATACTTGTAAATAGCCATGAGCTCGATGAACAGAGCCATGGCTTTGATCAGATAAAAGATGAGCTTGCTTTTTCAAATAGTAATGATGCTACTTGATTGCATTTTAGTCATTATCAGCTTAATTACATTCATTGAATGTATATGAAAATCAGTGCTTTGCCAGTATTTCTATCAAAACTTCAGCCCTATCCACATAAGCTAATTCTGTTTGTCTGTACATTGCTGCTGGAACGGTAATGATTATATATTAAAATATAATTACATATCCTACCGAGTTGTGTTATCAATTAAACCAAGTGATTATCTCTGTTGTAGGTATGATGTCTGACCGGCACCTTTTAGAAGCGGTGGAGTAATTAGAGTCTCAATCACGAGGCAAGTTCCTCCACAATAAGGCCACAATGTTCTCTCAGTAAGGCCTCAATGTACTCAACTCGATCAGTTGGTCAAATCATAACATAGTCGCGTCGGTTATTTACGATATGTATTAGGTTTATCGATTCTAAACAAGTCGAAAATTAAGAAATATTTCTTAATTTTTTACTTGTTTAGAATCGATAAACCTAATACATCTCGTAGGTGTAAAATAAACCTGAAACTTTTACACAATTACATATAACATACATTTAACATGTTTTTTGTACACATAATTACATCTGGCACTGTATCTGGGAGAAGAGTTGGACCGCTATCATTATAACTGTTCTGCATTTCTTTTGTATTATATCTCTTGTTCTCTTCATAATGTACCCTGTGTGTAAACTTATCGGTTGGCTGACGTGCTGCATATGATTACCGTACGTACAACAAAAACCCCGTTCATTGGGTGGTTCCTAGGAGCATGAAAAGATACATTCCGAATGATGCTGAGCATCAAGCATACTCACGAGTTTTGTTGATGTTTAAAGTGCGATATAAATTCTATAGCTTTTGCATTGTGGATGTAAAATTTGTTGTATATTGTTACGAATATTGTTACGAATACTATGTTGTTTGTTTAAATCTTATTGTGTGTAATGTTATTTACACGCGCGTTTTATACATATTTTTGAAAATAGTATAAAATTAAATGTTCTTTCCTACACATATATAAATATAATCTTGTGTTTTTCTCACTACCAGCTCTATACTATAGCCACATTACATGGTACATTACATATTGTCTTCTCCTCGTATTATTAACCTGTGTGGTGTAACTACCCATGCATAGGCTCTGGGGGAAGATCCAGGTTCAACTCCTAGCAGAGGTAAAGCATATTTACTTTGAAAAGATAATACATTTCTGAATAATTATCTGATCTAAGATAACTTAATAATAAATTAACACTCAGTATACTAATTAAAATATTATATAGTGTTTACAATATATACATAACCCTATCGTACCAACTCGTAGCACACAAAGTAATTACATGAACAGCGGCATGTTAAGGTTAACACTACAACTAAATTCAAAATTCCCGCTCCGCCACGTGGTTAGTAGGTTAATTAGCAAAGTTGGTAGGTGGACAGAGACTGATGGGTCCGCGGTCCTTAGCGCATCACATAGCAATTGGGTCTCTAAATGTCACACAGCAATTGGGCCTCTAAATGTCACACAGCCATTGGACCTCTGAATGTCACACAGCCATTGGTCCTCTGAATGTCATACAGCCATTGGTCCTCTGAATGTCACACAGCCATTGGTCCTCTGAATGTCATACAGCCATTGGTCCTCTGAATGTCACACAGCCATTGGTCTTCTGAATGTCACACAGCCATTGGGCCTCTGAATGTCACACAGCCATTGGGCCTCTGAATGTCACACAGCCATTGGTCCTCTAAATGTCACACAGCCATTGGACCTCGGAATGTCACACAAAGGTCCTCAGATACCTGTTTTTTAAAATAATTTTTTAAAGCCAAATACTTTCTTTCTAATTGTAATAGGAATATTCTGATGTTGGGTTTGGACAGTGGGAAGGCTGTTATGATAGGACCCTGCAACATAGTTCTGTATACATATTCTTTCATGTGGTCTTCGCTTCTCTCTTGAAATTTCATGGTTCTCACTTTACACCCGATGCCTGTATGTGTGTGTGTGTCACCTTTACTCTCTCTTCTTGCATTCTCTCTCTCTCTCTTTACCATTCTCTCGCCCTCGCTCTCGTTCTCGCTCGCACCGTCTCTTCCTCATTCCCCATTTTACTTTCCTGCCTCCTACCTTTCTCTCCTTTGCTTTGCCCCTCTCCCTCGCTCCCCTTTGTCCGTTCGTCCGTTTGTCTGCGTGTCTGTGTGTCTATCTGTCTGTCTATATGTCTGTCTGTCTGTTCGTCTGTCTGTCGGCGTGTCTCTTTCGCTCACACTCTCTCTCTTACTCCCTCCCTCTCTTACTCTGTCTGACTCTCGCCATGGGGCTGCGGGAATGCATCAATGATCGAAGTGCTGCTGCCCGTTTACAGACTAATACTGCTATAACTAGTGGGCGCCGCCGGACAACGCCCCCTGGCGGTGGCGACGGTTACTCGGTGACAATCTCCCGCACGACCACGAGAAGCAAGAAAGCAAGAAAGCGAGCGAGCAAGAGAGGAAAAGATAGCGCGCGCGAGAGTGAGGGGGAGAGGGATGGAGAGAGATGGAGAGAGATGGAGAGAGAGAGAGAGAGCAGGAAAGAGAGAGGGGGATTCTAGAGAGAGCGAGAGTGAGAGAGTAAGCGGGAGGCGGAAAGCGAGAGAGAAATTGGGAGCGCTAGAGAGCGAGCGCGAGACAGACAGATAGACATAGAGGTGGGAGAAAGTGAGAGTGAGAATGCGAGCGAGAGGAAACAGAGAGAGAAAGAGAGAGCGAGCGAGAGAGAGAAAGAGAGAGCGAGCGAGAGAGAGAAAGAGAGAGAAAGAGAGAGAGAGCGCGCACGCGAGAGAGAGAGAGAGAGAGAGAGAGAGAGAGAGGGGGGGGGTAGAACAGAAAAGCGGGTTCGCATCAGCTGATCCGTCAGTTAACCATTCATTTATGAATACATTAATATGAGCGTGTGAGATCCATGTGCACGGCTCCTGCGTAAGTTATTATATTCATCGTGGCTCGCGCCGGTCGGTCATGTAAACTCCGCGCGCTCCCGTATACCCTCTACTCCGTTAAATGTCACACAGTCAGAGAGGAAACACTAACAGCGTTTACACATGCATGGCAGCCTACTCGCGCTCGTGCTCATACTACGCTACGAGTCCAGCGGATAAGCACATGGATTGTGCACTTTTGGTAAGAATTGTGAAACTTTGCACATGCGTACTACATGAGGTTCTAAAAAATTTCTGATATAGTGCCAAATGAACAGCGCCATTTGGTGGCGTACAGCGCCCCCTGGCGTGTTAACTGTTATTGCGTTATAACACTCTTGGGGTTTTGGCTATATTTTCAATAAAACGCATCCAATTTATTCAAGAAATAGCTCAAATGATTCGTAGACATCTATACTAATATTCTAGAAGCAATTTATTGAGTGTATATATCTTTAAAACGGCATGTTCTCGCAGCAAAATGCATAGATATACCTACTGTGAGCTCGTCCATGTAAAAATTCACTACAACTTATTTGTATTGCTACTTTCACAACATTTCTTCATCAAATCTATATGAAAGTTACGAATCTAGCATCACAGGATGTTTACAGTGTTTACACATCCGGTACACAGCCGAGCGAACGTTGGGCTGCATTAACAGTTGTTTTCTGCGATAACACATGTTATACTTTATTGTTTGATGTTTACTCAGTACAAAATTGTAAAATTTGTTTAAATCATGTTATCTACATTACTTTTACAATCAGGAGACAAATATATAGTTTTCGTTCCAGGAATTATTTGCGCTAGCGTAGGCCTACTGTTGGCTCTTCACGCCAAAACAACTTATGTGTATCTATACGCCGAAACAACGTCCGACGCTGTTTCGAGAATCCCAATGTTTGGAGCACATTTTTTGGCTCAATAAGAACATTTCGTGATGTTTGTATACTGCAAGTATGCTCACAGTAGGTGTATGTAGACGTTTTGTTGCGAGGTTTATCCACTTTAAGTTGTAATAAAATAAGGTTGAAACAATGAAATGGGTAAAAATAATGAAAACTTGAATATTAAATGACCGATATGTCACGTCATCATCATAATCATCGTCACTGCAGTCTTGTTAACATAGTGTATTTCCCTCTTAAATAAGGAACATTTTAACATATAGCATGCTCATGCAGACTAGATAAATTTTGATATATCGGGCATTTAATATACTAGTGGAAAGAAAATTTTCAATTTTTTTAATCATTTTATTGTTTCAACCTTATTTCATTACAACTTAAAGATAACCACATTCAATAAATTGTTTCTATAATATCAGTATAGATATCTACGATCCTTTTGAGCTATTTCTTCAATAAACTGGATGAGTATTATTGATATTATAGTAAAAACACAGAAAGGTGTAAGAAAATACCCGTAAACCCGCCAGTGGCGCTGTTCAATTGACACTATATCAGAAAATCTTCAGGACCTATTGTTTTATGCGTGTGCAAAGTTTCACAATTCTAACTAAAAGTGCACAATGTCCCGATGTTTATGTGCTTATCCGCTGGACAATGCGACCAAGCGACGATAAAGCGACGAAATGTGCTGAACGGAGCTCTTGTATAGCTGCGACACACTATGACTGAATACACAGCAGACAAAGTGTGATTGAATTCATTGAACTAATTTAATGGTAGCGCGGAGAGTATGAGTTGCTCTCCGTGTGTTCGCGTTGCCCACGTGTGTTTTTTCGGATGGGATATATGCGGCATACATGGCAGTTAATTCCTGGCCGGTTACGTTCATGCATGCCTGATGGTGCACGCGTGCGTGCGTGCGTGCGTGCGTGCGTGCGTGCGTGCGTGCGTGCGTGCTCCATAGGTCGTTGAACTCTACGTCTATTTCTGTCTTTGTATCTATTTCTCTCACTCTCTCCATCCTTTTTTTTCTCTCTCTCTCTCTCTCTCTCTCTCTATCGCTCTCTCTCTCTATCTATATATTTCTTTCTCGTGCGCGCGCGTATTCTCGCGCCTTCCCGCGCGCTTTCACGCTCTGATCGATATCTTAGCGCCCGCTTGCCCCCTAGGTGTGTCAACATGCGCCTCCTTTTGCTCCCGTGCCCTCTCCCCCCTCCCCCTCCCCCCTCCCCTCCCCCTCTCCTCCCCCTCCCCCTCCCCGGGTTCCCACTACGGCGTTAATGCTTGCCGCTCTCTACGGCGCACGCACCGAGGCGAGATGCTGTCCACTGCCTGTGTGCGCCGGTCTCGCGCGCCTGCGTGCCTGCCCACCGCAAACACGAGAAAAAATCCCGCCGACACTAAATTGCTGTGAAAGGATGCGGCAGCAGCGATGGCATTGCAGTACTAGTAGTGTATGTGTGTGTGTGTGTGTGTGTGTGTGTGTGTGTGTGTGTGTGTGTGTGCGCGCGCGCGTGTGTGTGTATGTGTGTGCGACATGCAGCTGATGCGCTGCTCTCCCCGCGGAGTCGGTGCTTGGAAGCCATTATGTAGCCGTTAAAGCCGTCTGCTCGTCTCTTGTCTCATTGCCGTCACTTGTTTGTCTCTCGACGGCGTCTGCAGCTATTGCTGCTATTGCTTCTTCTTCTCCTTCTTCGTCTTCTTCTTCTTCTTCTTCTTCTTCTTTTTCTTCTTCTTCTTCTTCTTCTTCTTCTTCGTCTTCTTCTTCTTCTTCTTCTTCTTCTTTTTCTTCTTCGTCGTTTTTTTTCTTCTTGTTTGGACCTTGCCGTCCTCGCCTCCTATATCTTTTTTCCTGTTCTTCTCTTTTTTCTTCTGCAGTGCGCAATCGTGGTAGTGGTGATGAGGGGAAATGCTACTACCTCTTTTCCCCTCTTACTCTTCTTCTTCTTATTCCTCCTGCTCCTCCATCTTCTTCTTCCTCTTCTCATTCTCTTCTTCTTTGTCTTCATCATCATCATCATCATCATCATCATCATCATCATCATCATCATCATCATCGTCATGATTTTCTACTTCTTTTTCTTTACATCGTCTATTTTCTTCTTCATCATCTTGTTTTTCTGCTTCTTCTGCTTCTTCTCCTTTTCTTTTTCTTTTTCTACTTATACTCATACATCGTTGCAATCTTCTTCATTTTCTGCGGCTCCTGTTTTACTCTGTGGTAGCCGATAAGGTGCTACTGCCGTGCTAGTTGCCCACATTGTGCATTGGAAGCACAACCGCATCTTTGTCACCACTTCACCATGATTTCCCTCACCGGTTTCCCTCTTCCCTCGCCCCTTTCCCGCCGCACGCGCCTTGCGTGCTATAGCGAGCGCCTGGAAGCAAGCCTACGCTGCTAACAGCCACATAGGCACGGACAGGGATTATTAACAGAAAAAGCATCATGGAGGCATCGTTGCCGAAGAGTAGCAGTACAACGCGACTCGGGAGATGCCGCTACGAAGACGAAGCCTTCCGACTGCAGGGGTGCATGGGCTCGGCCGGGAAATCCCCAGACCGAGTGCTGACATTGGCTAGAGCCTCCGTGTTTTAGGTGTGCCCCAAGACGATGACGACAGCAGCAGAGAGTGCATTCTACGTCGGTGGTCGCGTGACTGCTCAGCGTGTCGCCTACACGCGATGCCGGTGACTGTCCCGATGGGTGGCGAGGAGGGATGGAGAGAGGACGCTGCATGCGAGAGGGGATGATGATGATGGCAATGATACTGTCGCTGCTGCTGTTGTTGCTGTTGCTGCTGATGCCTGATATTGATGATGGTGATATTGCTGCTACTACTGCTGCTGCTGCTGCTGCTGCTGCTACTGCTGCTGCTGTTGTTACTACTACTACTACTGCTGCTGCTGATAATCTTGATAATGCGGCGGAGCAAGGGAGCAGAACAGAATGACGAAGGAAAAGAAAAAAAAGTGGGAAAGTATGGAGAAGGAGAACAGAGCGAGTCGGAGAAGGATGAAGCGGAGGAGGATACACGTGTCTCTGACGTCTCCGCCCGTCTGCTATTAACATGCAGACGAGGCGGGTAAGAGCATGCGCTCCGACCATGGCTATAATCCACTGTGTTCTGTTTGTGCAAGGCAAACAGGCCGCCGCGCTTGCGTGCGCACGCGGGCGTTTAGGTGTAGAACAACAGTAGAGGGCGTCCATAGGCTGCAGGCCTGAATAAGCATCGAACAGAAATTAATTAAAAATACTCACACTGTAAACTGTTACTACACTTACAAAACATACACTTTATTCATGTTAAATAACTACAGATTCATGCTCTAT
>NW_014578605.1:38805-43582 GCF_000485595.1 Priapulus caudatus
TCTCCCTCTCTCTCTCTCTCTCTCTCTCTCTCTCTCTCTCTCTCTCTCTCTCTCTCTTGCTCGCTCGCTTGCGCGCGGTTGCTCTTTCTTTCGACCTCACTATCTTTTTTGCTCTCCCTATCTCACGTTCTCTCTCACGCTGTTACACAGCCCACAAGAGCACTACATCTATGTCTGCATGCCCGTCCGTCCGTCCATCCGCTCGTCCGTCCGTATGCGCGCGTGTGTGTGTGTGTGTGTTGTCGTGTGTGTGTGTGTGTGTGTGCGTGTGTGTGTGTGTGCTGTGTGTGTGTGTGTGTGTGTGTAGGCGTGCGCGCGCCGTTATGTTGCGCTGCCAGTGTCTATGTGTGCATACGTGCCGGCGCTCCGCTGCATGTGCTGTGCGTATGGTTGTGAGCCATGCGCGTGCCGTGCGTTGTGCGCGTACGTGCGTGCGTGCCGCGCGCGTGTGTGTGCATTGTGTACCTTATTAATGCCCATGGACGGCATCCCTGTCGTATAGCTAATCCATAATTTATGAGTTCGATAAATCACTTATGTGTTATATTGCCTCCGCCGCCACGCGCAGGCGCATCGGCGGACGGATGCGCGCCGACAAACCTCACGATAATGTCAATCAACGGCGTCGGCGCTGCCTCAGTGTGTGACTATCGCGATCGAAAGCACGCGCCGACGACGTGCCACGTCCCACATTGACGTAGTCAAGCCATCCCCGCTGACGCCGCCCCGCGCCGCACGCACCACCACACATATATCACAACCACACACATGCCCCACGCACATATGCACGTGTACACGCCGCCACGCTACGCGCCCACGAACACATAAATGCTTCCCTGCATGCACGCACCGCCCAGCGAACACACAAAGTGTTTAAAAGTTATAATACGCTCTTCGTTGAAGTAGCGCACACGAGATCCACGCCTCTCAGTATATTAAAGCATGATTGGATGCAAGCGAGCCGAGAGCCGAGAAATGGTAAAAATATTAAGCGAGGAGGATTAAGAAGAAAGAGCGACAGAAGAGAGAGTAGTATGCGCCCGCGCGAGATAGCGAGAGTTGCGCTCGAAAGAGAGCGCGAGAATGGCAGCAGAAGAAGATGGCGGTATTAGAAGGGGCGGGGTAGAGGAAGTAGAGAAAACGAAGTGAGAGCAGCAGGCAATGACGAGAAAGGCACGAGAAAGAGAGAGACGAAGTGGATAGCCGGAGGTGAAGCAAGCAGTGAGTTGGTGGCAGAGGCGCAGGAGAGTGCGAGCGAGATGAGCCGACGAGGCGGAAAATCGAGACGAGCAGACAGAGGGGAGAGAGTTGATTTAATAATGCATTTCATCTTCATGTCAGCCCGTCACTCGCCAACTGGCGCATGCAGTGCGCGCATCAGCCTCATTCACCGATCAATTAAAAGGCCAAAATGCGGGGCCGGGCCGCACGGGCCGCGCCGCGGCCGGGGGGCCGATTGCCAATACGCGGAATAGAGCTCGCTTAAAATAATTTGGATTTTCGGCTGACTCTATAATCAAACTTTGCGAGCGATGCGGATTGCGTATAGACTTCCGACGCGACGACACTTTTCGTCAGCGTCACCTTCACGCCGCGATTGCTTGGCGCGCCGTCTACTCGTTCGCTCAGCGCCTGCTCTCGTCCTCTGCTCTCAGTAATGTAATCTGCATTCGCATGCGTAGCGGTTAGCGCAGCGCCCGTCTGTAGTCAGGATTGACATTTAGAGGAGAGAGAGAGAGAGAGAGAAAGAAAGAAAGAGAGCGCAAGGGAATAGAATAAGACAGACCCACCAACGTACCTGTCGTTTTGCCTTAAGGAAAACCTACACTAAACCGACTGAGTTTATTTGAACTGCTAAGGCGAAACGTTGATTAAACTAGATAGGTCCGGATAATACGATATTGCGCACGATACGATATTGATAACCTCTTCAGCACTCATTAATCTTTATTACGTACGTGGGCAATTTTACATTTCTGCTGCCGCTTGAAGAAAAACGATTGCCGCGTTGCAACTACATAAAATTTGTAGGATTCTTTGTCAGTTCCTGCATTCACACTGGGAGAGTGGGTGGTACGCACTAATTAGGAATTTAGAACGGAACCAAGATGGCGCTCGATGGCAAGAGACCCGCGCCGTTACTGGTCAGGGCAGACTAGGATGCAAAATGTGCTCGTATTTATCAAGCTGCTCATTGTTTCACTATCCTTAGCAACAATCCTATTTGTAATCTTAACCACAACCCTACCTGTAAATGTTATCTTTACTTAGCGTCGACGCGAAATTTAAGGCAAAAATGTTAATTATAACATGCAAATTACATCATCATTCCCAAAAAATATACGAAATAACGCCGCATCATCTCGTGTCGTCTTTGCCTGCGTAATTGAACGCAAATTCTTGAAGCGTTGCTAATTATGAAATAAAAGAACGGGAAACTATTCAAACGAGCAATTCGCTCCAGAAACCCAGACGTCACGCGTACGACTCTATCGTACCTGACAGCTTCTGCGGTTAAACGATCCCCTTATATAATGAACATACACATACAATTGTACATTGTATAAAGTACGTTTCCGCATTCATTGTGAATACCGCCAGTTAATCCTCCGCGGATTCGGAATTAGCTAGGACTCATGAGCGGCGAGATGTTGACGTAATTTGCAATTTACGTCGCCCCGTCGCGTGTATAATAACACAAATCGCGCCTGCCTGCCACATTTAGGAAAATTGCGCGAATAAGTGGCCGCACGAGAGCGCCCTCTATACGGCGCACGCGAACGAGGTGCATGAAGAGAGATTTCCTCGGGGAGCATAATTCGCAGGCGAGTCCCTCGAGGCGGCAACTAGTTGTGTAATTCGTAAGTTATTTGTCAGGTTAACCGGCCCGCCGGGAGCGGCAAGATACTGCCGCGGGATATGTCCTTGATAATTACTGCTTATGAAAGTTGACACGCTAAATAGCATCCGGGCTCGCCTAGCACGATAAATCGCCATGTATCGCTCTGCTCTTACTCTGAATCTCTCGCTCTCTGCCACTTGCCCCCCCCCCCCTCTGTCGCTTGCTGGCATACGCTGTCGTTCCTAGTTCACTCGTTCGCTCTTACTTTCCCTCTCTCTTTCTCTCTATCTCTCTACACCCATTACTCTTCCTCTCCCTCTCTCTCCTCTTCATCCCACGCTGTTTCTCCGCTACCGCCTTTCTCCTGCGTGCGCGCTCGCTCTCGCTCCCGCTCAGAACAATCGCGGAAGCTTACTGTTATATGCCTCCTTTAGCAACAACCACCAACACTCGTTGCGGCTCTAATGTCACATCCTGACTACAGACGACGCTCGCTACGCTACGCATCGAATCAGATTACATTACTGAGACACGAGGACGAGAGGCAGCGCTCGAACGAGTAGACGCGCGCCAAGCATCGCGGCGTGAAGGTGACGCTGAGCGAACGTGTCGTCGCGTCGGAAGTCTATACCGAATCGACATCGCTCGCAAAGTTTGATTATGGAGTCCCGAAAATCAAATATTTAAGCGAGCTCTTCGGCGGGTATTGGCAGGCGCATTTTTGCCTTTAATTGATCGGTGAAGGAGCTGATGCCCACTGCATCGCCAGTTGGCGAGTGGACGCTGACATGAAGATGAATGCATTATTAAATACTCTCTCCCTCTCTCTCTCTCGATTTTCCCTCGTCCCTCTCGCTCGCACTCTCTCCTCTCTCCACCACTCACTCTTCTTCACCCTCCGCTATCCCACTCTCGTCATCTCTCTTTCTCAGTCTTTCTCGTCATTCCTGCTCTCTCACTCGTTTTCTCTACCTTCCTCTACCCCCCCCCCTTCTAACTACCGCCATCTTCTTCTCTGCCATTCTCGCTCTCTTTCGAGCGCAACCTCTCGCTATCTCGCGCGCGCATACTACTCTCTCTCTGTCGCTCTTTCTTCTTAATCTCTCTCGCTTAATCTCTTACCATTTCTCGCTCTCGCTCCTTGCATCCAATCATGATTTAATATATGAGAGCGCGTGCTCTCGTGTCGCTACTTCAACGAAGGAGCGTATTATAACTTTTAACAACTTTGTGTGTTTCGCTGAGCGTGCGTGCATGCAGGGAAGCATTTATGTGTTCGTGCGCGTACGTGCGCGTGTACACGTGCATATGTGCGTGCATGTGTGTGTTTGTATATATGTGTGTGTGTGCGTGCGTGCGGGCGGGCGTGCGTGCGGGTGTGTGTGTGTGTGTGTGCGCGCGCGCGTGGGCGTGCGTGCGTATGTATTCCGGCTCTAGTCACTGGCTATAGGCATGGCTGTGGCTATGGCTGTTCACGGGGATGGCTTGACTAGTCAATGTGGGACGTGGGCCGGACCGTCGGCGCGTGCTTTCGATGCGATATCACACACGTGCACGCACGCCGACGCCGTTGATTGACATTATCGTGGAGGTTTGTCGGCGCGCATCCGTCCGCCATGCCGCCTGCGCGTGCGGCGGCGCAATATAACACATAAGTGATTTATCGAAACCTCATAAATATGGATTACTATACGACAGGGATGCGTCCAATGGCATTAATAACGCTACACATGCACACACACGCGCGCGCACGCACGCACGTACGCGCACACGCACGCACGCGCATGCGCTCACACATACGCACACACATGCACGGACGCCGGCACGTATGCACACATAGACACTGGCACGCACATAGACGCGCGCGCACGCCTACACACACACACACACACACACACACACACACACACACACACACACACACACACACACACA
>NW_014578605.1:45354-47760 GCF_000485595.1 Priapulus caudatus
TCTCTCTCAAGCTCCCTCTCGTCCTCTCTCTCTCATCTCTCTCCGGGTCTCTCTCTCAGTCCTCTCTCTCTCTCTTGCCTCGCTCTCTGCGCGCGGTTGCTCTTTCTTCTTTGACCGTCACTATCTTTTTTGCTGCTCCCTAATCTCACGTTCTCTCTCACGCTGTACACAGCCCACAAGAGCACTACATCTATTCTGCATGCCCGTCCGTCCGGTCCTCCGCTCGCGTCCGTAACTGCGCGGTGTGCGCGCATATGTGCGCCTGCGTGCGTGTGTGCGTGTGTGCGTGCGTGTTTGTGTTAGCATATATATGCAGATGCCCGTAAGCCAGACAGAGTGCTGCTACATGCGCACCGTATTAATTATCGATAACAAGCAGCGATTAGCCAGCATCTCTCTACCAGTAGACACGGACCGGCTTCTTTGGCAGGTTGCCAGCAGACGAACCACTCGTCGAGGCCGCAGCACCGTCGTCCCCGTAAAGTAGTTCTCGCCGGTGATCCGCCGCTGGATATCACGCCGCCGTGTATAGGTCCGGTAAATGTGTCCGGTAATTCAAAGTACCGCGTGAATCGTGTGGGACACGGGTGGCATGCGTGTGCACACGCCGAGCTCTCTATTTATTTCTCTCTTTCTCTCTGTCTCGCTCTCTCGTTTTGTCATTCTATCCGCCCTCTTTCTCTCCTCACTCTCACTCCCCCAGCTCTCCTCCCTCTGCCTTTCTCGTACGCACTCTCTATTGCGGAATCTCTCTGTGCGACTCGCTCCATGCAGCTCTCTCGTTGGCTCTCTTTCTCTAACAAGCTTTATCCCACCAGTTAGCCGCCCCATCTAGATATTACACCACCTTCTTACATGCAGACGATTTCACTATGTTAAATATAACGTTATAATCGTCTTACGAAATTCCATTTGTTCTGTTGAGAATCAAACGCTGCTCGGCGCATGTACGCGTTCTTCGCGTGTCTAATGGTGTGACACCTGCTATTTGCTAAATGAGATTTATTTTTTAATTTCTCTCAAAACTTTCTCTCATTCACGCTCGCTTGCGCGGTTCGTGCGCACCTGCCAGCTGCTATCCCAATAATTCGCATCACCAGCGCCACCTCACGGCGGCGACCGCTTGCCATTTTCAACGCTGAATAAGAAAAAGAGAATAAAGCTGATTATTACTTGCCGAGTAAAACTACACGTTTACGCCCCCCCCCCCCCCTGTACGTACACCTACGTACGTGCTAAATGTCAGCAGTCATGCAGCGATCTCTCTCTCTCTCTTTCTCTCTCTCATTCTCTCGTCTCGTTCTGCTCTCTCTCTCTCTTATCTCTCTCTCTCTCTCTCTCTCTCTCTCTCGCTCTCGAGAATCAACAAGCTCTCTATCTGCTCTCTCTCTCTTTCTCTCTCTCTCCCTCCCACCGCCCTCCCTCCATCCCTCCCTCGCTTTCATCCTCTTTAACTCCCTCCATTCCATCCCTCCTTCTTTCTATCTAACTACCTCCCCCTTCCCTTCGCTCTCAGCGAGAAGAGAGCGAGGGAATTCCTCCCTTCTCGCTTCCTCTCTACTCGCTCTCCTCCCTCCCTCCTGCTGCCACCGCCCAACTCCCTCTCCTCCCTTTCCTCCTCCTTCTTCCATTCCCTCCGTGCCATTATCGCTCGCTTTCGTCTTGCCACCGGGTCTTTCTCTCTCTCTCTCTCTCTCCTTTCTCTCTCTGCTTCTCGCTCTCTCTTACTTTCCTTTTCTTTCTTCGTACTCTTTTTCTTTCTCACTACCATCTCTTACTATCTGTTTCTGCCTCTTTGTTCTCTCTCGCTTTCGTACTGCTCTTCTATTCTCTTCCTCTACGGTTTTTAGTTTCTCTCTATCGTCACTCTCTCTCACTCTCATCGCTTTTCTCTTTCAGCCTGCTTTTCTCGTCCTCTCTTCTCTCTCTCTCTCTCATACTCCTCCGCTCTTCTCTCTTTCTCTCTCTCTGCTCGCCTGCTTTCTCTCTCTTCAGTCTCTCTCTCTCACTAGTGTAGACCGCTGCTGAATCGTGGCACACGTGGGGAGTGCACTATTTACGTCCGTACGAAGCGCGTGCATGCCCTGCCGTTGTCTTTGCATATGAACGGCGCGTTCAGCACGTATCGCAGCACCACCATGACGTTAACTGCGTATAACCGGCGTGCGTTTCTCACAGCTGGTCGGATTACCTGCTCGCGCTCGTGATGCACTTGCCACAGGACCTGAAGCGACGCGATAATGGGAAGCCCGACGCGTTGTCTCCCCCCCCCGCCGCCGTTCAATCAGGCGAGGACAATACGCTATGTAGCGCGGGAGTAGCCATATGATATTATATATATATATATATATATGATATATATAATATAATATATAGCTCGACTGTCGCCATGGGCTTCCGATCGTT
>NW_014578605.1:48746-51246 GCF_000485595.1 Priapulus caudatus
ATACATACAATATACAATAATCAAATGAGGCTGCAGTGCGGTGCATGGGAATGAATGGAGAGTGTTTGGGATGAAGCTAGGCTGGGCTGGGAGATGGCTGGGATAGACTAGGAGGGGGCTGGGATTAGACTGAGATGAGGCTGGGATAGCATTGGAGATGGCTGGGATAGGTTGGGAGGTGGCTGGGAAGATATTTAGATGGCCTGGGGTATGACTAGATGTGTTGATAGCTTTTTGGGCTGGACTGGGATGTGGCTGGGATGAGGCTGGGATGAGGCTAGAGTAGGGCTGGGATAAGGCTAGAATGAGACCTTGTAAAAACTCGTACGAGGCTGGCAGGAGGCTGGAAGGAGGGTGCGATGAGGCGGGGATGAGGCTGAGATGACGCCTGGATGACGCCGAGATGACGCCGAGATGACGCCGGGATGACGCTGTGATGAGGCTGAGATGACGCCGGGATGACGCTGGGATTACGCTGGGATGACAATGTGATGAGGCTGAGATGACGCCGGGATGACGCCGGGATGACGCTGTGATGAGGCTGAGATGACGCCGGGATGACGCTGGGATGACGCTGTGATGAGGGTTGGTGGAAGCTAGGGCGGGAGGCTTGGATACACAAACACGTACACATACAAACTCGCAAGCTGTCGTGTTCCTCTGAGCAACCTCGGTCCCCGCGTACCTCGTCTCACAGTTACGCGCTCGGTTACGATCACGAGACGAGTGTTAAGTAGGAGGGAGGGGGCTGAATGGCTTCACTGGTGCTAGTCCGAGGGTCGAGCTGCTCCTGCTGCGTCCAGCGAAGCTGCGGGGCATCTAGGCCTGGCCTGGCTCTTTCCCAGGCTTTCTTCTCCCTGCACACACACACATTCCGGCTGCATTATTAATGTTCGGAGGCCGCGAGTTAGTTAAATATTTCATGCGCATAAATGCAGGTCGTAGCATCTGGCTTGTAATTATCGCCAGGGGCCTAGGTGGCGCTCTGCGAGCTTGGCGGACGTGTCGCGCGCGGCAGGGCTGCATGCTGTCCCTGCACGCGATCACGCCACCATTACTTGGCTTCTCCTCTTCTTTCGCTCTTCTCGGCCACCGTACGGGTTTTCTCGTGTAGCGGCATTTCTGTCGCTCGTCGACCAAATGCGTTTTGTGTGTTCCGGGCGTTTCTATGTTTGTAGTTCGTTCACCGGCTAGTCTATCGCTTCCAGCTAGGTAGCTACTCGACTCTACTGGCAAGCCGTAATAACTCAGTACAGGCGAGCACGCGCTAGATTGCGTACACGCACGCAAGCATGTATACGAATGCGCGCGCGCAAGCACACAGCCATGTGTACACCTGCACATGCAACTAGTCACTCACACAATACATACACATTTAATAATATTTATATTGAGCCATTGCTGTCGCTGTCGCTGTCACTATGGCTATCACTATCAGTGTCATTGTCATTGTCACTATTACCGCCACCGTCACCGCCACCATCACCATCACAAGCATCATCCTGTTACCCTCACCGCCACCGTCACCGTCGCCGTCGCCTTCACCGTCACCGCCACCGTCACCGTCAGCGTCACCGCCACCGCCACCGTCACCGTCAGCGTCACTGCCAACGTCACCGTCAGCGCCATCGTCACCGTCCTCGTCACCCTTACCGTCACCATCGCCGTCCCCGTCACCGTCATCGTCATCGTCACCGTCACCGTCCCCGTCACCGTCATCGTCATCGTCACCGTCACCGTGTCTGCTCACTGGTCGTTGACTAGACTTCAATCGCTGCAGTCTCGTCGCCATGGCGTCTTTTACTGGGCAAGATACTCAAATATAGACTCCGAATGAACTCACAGTCGCCGATACACTGAAGTACGCTGAAGTCTCTCTCCGACATCGCCGTTTCAGTGCCGGACGTGCGCGTAGAAGCCGAGCTTTGTAGCTATTCCATTCAGGAAGCCAAGTATATTTACCCCCCGCTGGTCTAAAGATGTCCGCCTCTGGCAACCACTCCGCATTCGCGAATGCATTCAGATGATGCGGGGGGGATCGTCGACGAAGTTCCCGCTTTGGTAAAAAGAAGAAGGGTGAAGATCGGTGATGCGTTTAGGGGGAGAAGAAAAGATATCTCGCTAGAGGAGATAAATCTTTGTTGTATCTGTCTTAGTAAGTATATAGTTGCCCGGCGGAATGGTCGCTAGCGACTAGGAGGGAATGCGATGTCTTTGCACGTCGGCGTCTCTTGTCGTCGGCGACGCCGAGAGACACCGGTTTCGAGTAAAATCTCCGCGATGCAAAATCGCAGAAGACATTTCGCTTGTGATTAACTATTGCGAAAACGGTAGTGGAGAATATCGCGCGCGCGCGTGTTTCCCATACGTGTTCTCCAGTGTCTGAGCGCATAGCATAGCGGATAGCCAGAAAGAAAATAAGAGAAGTAGAGTGTGTGTGTGTGAGAGAGAGAGAAGGAGGGAAGAACAGAGAAAGATACTAAACAGAGAGAGAAAGAGA
>NW_014578605.1:53336-64239 GCF_000485595.1 Priapulus caudatus
AGAGAGAGAGAGAGAGAGAGAGAGAGAGAGAGAGAGAGAGAGAGAGAGAGAGAGAGAGAGAGAGAGAGAGCTGAAAGCGGGATCTGCGTTAGCAGTGTTAATGGTTACTACACGAACAGTGCGATTTTGCTTTTAGTAAAACAAAGACGAGTGCACGCCGTGTGCATCTCTCTAAATGGCTTTTAATGCGAGGAGCGCGCAGGAGGAAATACGGATCTTTGAAGATATATATGCATTTCAATTATCGACTGTTTTTTATCATTTATTCACCGGCCGGCCTCCCTTAAAAATTCAGTTGAGTACGACATCTGTAAAGCATTCGTCATCATTGAAGCTGCAGTAACAGCAGCACACGGGATGTCCCGCCAGTAAGCGCTGCGAGCGTGGCTTTGTTTCTGTTCGCGCCCCGCTAAACGTCGCGTGAAACGCCAGTGAAAATATCGTATTAGTCGAAACTCATTCCACGGCGCGTTTTAACGTCCACCGATCAGACTACTTGCTACATCTATCTTGTTACGAACTTAGACTGGTCTCGACTCGTTCGATCAATGCTGAAAGTCTACGGAAAACGACGACGGTTTGCGAGCGTTGACTGTGTGTGCGAGGGAAGAACCGCGTACTCTGGCGTACCATTCGATGCTTTGGGGCTCGAACAGATGGCGGCGGCCACGTGCAGTTATAAACGGTTGGATGTCATCAAGATACAATATCGTGTGGGTACGTCCGGCGCGACGACCCCCCTCCCCTTCACCGACTATAGCCCGCCCCACTCGATAATAACCGAGGTTTTAACGCGCGCGCGTTACATTTCAGCTGCGCTACAGAGGTGCGTTTAAAACATAATCGGTGTATAGAGTCAGCGGTAGAGAAATTGTCAGCGACGAACCATTCCCGCGCGCTCGCGCCCGCTCGTCTGACGCATACACGGTGCGCTCGTCCGCGCCTCGCTATACCGCATTCACTCATAATAGCGCTGCGCTGCTGCTGCTGCTGCTGATTGCGACTAATTGCTGTGTCGGATACACAGGGTTGCTTCTTTTAGCAGGCTAATTTCGCGTGACATGATTCGGTTAGCGCAGCACAGAGGCTGAGCTTATGCGGGTATGTACCGAATAGAGTGAGTGATAAAGTTTATTGGACAATGAGGCGAGGGCAGTGAGGAGAGTGTGTAAATATGTTGTATTTATATAGCACTGCTGTGGTTGAGAGCTGTGCTTGTGTTGGTCTTCCTCCTGTTTTGTTATCCACTAATGAACCAGATTGTTCACGCTCTCTCGCTTTTTCTTTCTCGCTTTCGATCTATTTCTTTCTCTTCCGCTCTCTTTATAGATAAATATGGGTACGACTATACGTACTTGAGACGGTATATGTATGTATGTACGTGTGTGTGTGTGTGTGTGTGTGTGTGTGTGTGTGTGTGTGTGTGTGTGTGTGTGTGTGTGTGTGTGTGTGTGTGTGTGTGTCGTGTGTATATGTGTGTGTGTGTGTGTGTGTGTGTGCGCGTGCGTGCGTGCGTGTGTGTGTATGCGTGTGTGCGTGCGTGCGTGCGTGCGTGCGTGCGTGCGTGCGTGCGCGCACGTCATTTTCGCTCTGTACCCCTCATTCTCTCTATCTCCCTTTCTCCTTCGCATCACTATACCGCCTCCCTCAAGCTCCCTCCCCTACGCCTCTCTCTATCTATACTACCCCTCTCTTCTTCTTCCCGTCCCCTGCACGTTGTGGGCGGTCGACTGTTCCAGATGAATAACAAGTGATGCTGGTTTGCTAATGACGAGCCAGCGAGGTCGTTACGTTTCCCCGGCGTCAGCTCGCCACTCTGGCTAGTTGGCACTTAATAAGAGTTGAAAGGTGATCACCCATTCGTTTGCGCCAGCTCTCCCCCTCGCTCTCGCTCTCGCTGTCTCTCTCTTTCTTTCTCGGCTTCACGAAAGAATTCTGTTGACATTTTGTTAAAAACCCACGCGCACACACATCGCAATCAATATCGGCCTGTTGAACGAAGCCTCTATTAAATGGCACGTGACGGATAAGGCAGGTAATTAATTAGATGATTGCAATCAATAGCGCACCTGTGCACTTAGGAAACTTCGCGTAAAGCGTCGACGGGGAAGGTTGAAAACCGATCCTATTTTCATCGCGCGAAAATTGTAAACCGCGAAACCGCGCTGCGTAATTAATATAGGTGTGCATGGGTGCTGCGGCTGCTGCACGAAATGACAAACGCTCTTGATGCTTGTCACAGATTGCGTAGGAAATGCCAAGCGCGCGCGCGTATGTGTGTGTGTGCGCGTGTGCGTGTGCGTGTGCGTGTGCGTGTGCGTGTGCGTGTGCGTGTGCGTGTGCGTGTGCGTGTGCGTGTGCGTGTGCGTGTGCGTGTGCGTGCGCGTGCGTGTGCGTGTGCGGTGTGGTTAGGGGGGAGGAGGGGAGTAATGGACGTGTCAGTGCTACTAGCAGATACTTCTATCCCTGAATTTGTGATCTTTTTCCTTGGAAAAGTCCCGAGATATGATTCGAACCTATAGCTCAAAAGCGGTCTTTATGATGAAATAGTAAGTCACTGCCATGGTATTTTTACTATTCGTAATGCCGGTTTCGAGATATTTATGTCGAATTTTCGAATCGTTATAAAATTGTTCTATCCGCCTGAGCCAGATTTCCAGCTGCTATTTCTAGTTACACCAACACACGGTGTTCGAGATAGTTAAAATGCTTGCGTCATAATAGGTGTACTTTGTAAATTGTGTCTATCAAGCACGAAATATAGAACATGGAGAACACGAACTGGTAATTAATTCATGATCATTATTACCGTTTACTGTATTTCCTACTGACACTAGGTTTTTGTGCTGCCATTTATAAACGGCTGGGGGCCGTTGTCAGAAACAAATTAGTCTTAACATTAATCTTAACATTAACTTTTTCTCTTAGAGCGTTGACAGAAACTTCGTAAAGTTAAGATAATTAGAAATTCTCGTATCTTTTCTCTTAACTTAAGAGATCCTAGACCCTCCCTTAACATTAATATTAAGTTAAAAATAACACATTTACACTACGAATTACAATTATAGTGATATTATATTTTAAAATAATGAATAAAATGTGTGTTTTTCTTGAAAAACACGTCAAAATCATTAATTATCTACCGCTAATAAAACAAAACAATACATTTACAAATGGCGTATGGCATTTGTTCTCTTGTTTTAAATGCTTGCTATGCTTGCCACGACTATCGCGTCTTGTGTTACAGTGCATGTGAGAATTTGTCTTGTTGTGCAGAATAAATTCATGACCACGTTATTTTTCATCAAATAATATTTATATGTGGTTAGCTATCATAATATGCATAAATTACTGTGATGTACAATAAATATGTATGAATTTGAATTTTGTGACCGATTCTCATCCAATCAGCAGCCTTGTGACATGAAATTATGAAGTTCCTGTTATCGTGAGTTTTCACTTAAGTAAGTTTAGTTACGATAGGTTTCTGTCAACGCTATTAACTTTTCTCTTAACATTAACATTAGACTTAAAATTAATCGTAACTTTACGAAGTTTCTGACAACGGGCCCCTGGTGTAGTAATCAGCGTCGGGTTGCTATGTTACATAGGTTCTGCTGTTAGTCATAAATATAACACTTCCTCGCAACACTGACATCAGAGAGTTAAATAAGTGAACAGTAGTTCGCCAGGTCATGCTAAGGAATCTAAATGCGAGCAGGTGACTTTGACTTAAACTGAGCAAGTATTTTCAAGAATAGCAACGATTTACTTAACGCTTTTCCACGTTAGCGATATCAAAGGGTTAGCTCCTCACGGGTCAAGAAACCATGCGTCTGCCTGTTCATGTCACTCAGCAGAGATTTAAACACAGTGACGGCGATACGCTGTTATTCGTCGATGTTCGTGTACGCGCTTGTCTATAGCGAGCGTACGTGGCCCGTAAAAATTTTTTTCAGTTAATTCTGCTGCTCGATCTCTTCTTTCTACATCTTTAATACATGCGCTTATGAATATATATCGCTCCTTAACCAGCCGTCGATTATTGTCAACACGTGGCGTGTATGTCGCGTCATGCGTTTTTCTCTGCGTGAATGGCGTGGTTCAGAGAATTGTCGTTTTTGTGTAATCACGTCACCAGTAGCAGTTAACGTGGCGTTTGCTTACGCCTGCGTCATTTGCCTTGAAGTCGCCGAGAGAGGAAGCGGTGCGGATGTAACTTTATACAGATAGTAGCAAGCTAGCGCACAAACGACGCCCGGTGTGTGTCCGCAAACTTCTCCGCACTGCCGCTGAAACGTCTTTGTAGTGCAATCCGGAGTTTTAAAGGCCAGTTTCTTTGCCGTGGGATGGAATTTTATCGCAGCGGGTTGTTGTGAATCTTTACTCTGCGGTTTAGACGCCGTGTGTCAGTTCTTTACCTAGGCATGCAGGTGCAAAACGCTACGCTAGCGCTGCGCTATGCGCGTCTGGAACGAATGTCTGTCTGTTCACGTTTCTGTGTGCTCATTCTCTCTGTGTCACTCGCGAGCACACGCACGCACACGCACGCATACATGTACGCACTCACTCACGCACGCACGTATACATGTATGCACTCACTCACGCACGCACACACGCGCGCACGCACAGATATATGCACATACACGCACGCGCGCACGCACAGATATATGCACACACACGCACGCGCCACATGCACGCACGTGCATACACACAAACGCTCCCTCACACACACACACACACACACACACACACACACACACACACACACACACGCACACGCACGCACACGCACGCACACCCACCCACACGCGCGCGAGCACAGACACATGCACATACACAATCCATCTCGCCCTTCCCCTCGCCCCCTCACTCTCCGTCGCTGTCGGTTTTCTCTCCTTTTCTCTCTCCCCCGCACTCTCATTCACTCTCTCATTGTGAATGCGCGCGAGACGTTTAAATCAGGCGCTGTATAATTTTAATTGTAATTGGAAACTGCCGCTGGAAGCTCTTAAGCCGCATCAGCGCAGTGCGCTCAAAATTCACACGAAAGACATGAGAATTTATGCGAAGAATCGATGAACGTCATTCATCAACGCATTTGCACAAGTTGTCGTCATCAGCGCTGTCACAGCGCCACGACATGCAATGAAAGTGTCAACCGCACGGTGTCCGCGAAGGTATATGACGTTGACAAACCTGATTGATTTCGTTTGCATATTTAATTTCTCGCTGAAGCGTGCGTGTACGCGGATACGTGTGTATATGTAATGAGTGAATGCGCGCAACTATATAACTCTAGCAAGTATCGAGACCGTCAGATGTAATCGAAGAGGGACGAAGCAGGAGACCGAGAGGGGGAGGCAGAAAAAACATGAGCAAGATGGGGATGGATCCAGAGAGAAAGAGAACAAGCGCAAAATGGGAATGAAGAGAGAGAGAGAGAGAGAGAGAGAGAGAGAGAGAGAGAGAGAGAGAACAAGAGAGAGAGAGAGAGCAAGAGAGAGGAGAAAATAGTGATATAAGGAGAAGCAATGAAAAGGGGCGAACGACACGACCAAACGAACAAACGACCAAACGAGAAAAAGGAGTGATAGAGAGAAATCGCGAGAGGCGCGGAGGTAGCGAAAGAAGAAAGAATATCAAATGAAAATAAAGAGAGAATGATAGTGAAGAAAGAGACAATGAAAAAAAAACGACGCAAAGAATTCCGTCAAATCAGTCTAGGAATACATGCCACGTGAATAACACTCTAGTGAATTTCCAATGATACCATCCTTGACAATATTCGACAGAACGAAATGCGTTGTGCAGGCAATATAGCATCTACGTACATGCGACTATTACTAGATGACACGACGCGACAGTTTCGCTCGTTCGTTCGTGCGCGACAGTCTAGGGTCGACTACCCCCCCCCGCGATCTCCAGGGATCGCGTTTACACGCAATGCGCATGCCAGCACGGCTAATAAGGTCAAACGATGTGGCCCGTACATCTCTTCTGTGATGCTTTCGTAACTTGTCACTTTTTTTGCCCTAAGTACATTTATATTATAGACAGTCATTTCTCTTCATAAGGGGGCTTTATTCATTCACCTCAACGCTTTCTGAGAATCGAATTCGATTTTCCGAATCAGGCGACAGGAAAGACTGAAGACTCTGGCTGTGTTTAATTGCTGCAGCCGCGCATGCTTGAAATTACAATTGGTTATGGTTATGTTTACACAGCATGTTCTGCTAGCATCTATGACAAATACGACATACGCATACACGCTCGCCTATGACACTATTTGTCATAGGAAGATTCTTCCTATGACAAATATTGTTGTATGTGTTATGCGCATCATAGGAGTTTAGGAGCGCTATTATGAACGCAAGCAGTGAATTTCAGCTGTAAAGCGGAACGAAGTTGACTCGCCAATATTTGTCATAGGAAGAATCTTTCTATGACAAATAGTGTCATAGGAGACCGTATATGCGTATGTTGTATTTGTCATAGATGCAATGAGAACATGTTGGTTTAGAATTGTTGAAGCACGTGGGAAGGCATATACGAACGTCATTCGTTATCGCAAAATTTCGGGTAAACTACATCAACATGTTTTTTGTTAGATTTTACTATTCTAGATAAGTATTTAATCGTAACGCCGATTTGGTTTAATTAATATTTATGTATGATAAGTGTGAATACACTTTCTAACATACAATGTATGCGGCGGTTCAAACATTAACGTCGCCTATGCATAATGGGTGTCACCATTCCATTACCTCTCCAACATTCCATTTCAGTGCGTTTTGTTTTATTTTGGAGGACTAATGTTAAAAATCACGGACAGCGTGTAGGTTGTTAACATTCGCACACATGCATCGATGTTTGTCCGCCTGTTTACAGCCCTCCCATCGCACAGCTCTAACCTCCCGCTGCTAATGGCGCCGTGCATTAAGGGTCCGTCCGACCACAGTTTATCACTCGATCTATATTACGCTGCGCAGGGAAGCCGCTTGCGAGCACTCTAATGCTGCATCGCCATGATATCGTTGCACCTGTCTTCCCGGTGAACACCTATGGGAGAATCGTGTGCGCACAGCTCAGTAACAATAAATATATGACGAGTCAGCTGGACCGAAAACAGGAGCGTGTTGAGCGGCGTCCGAACACACAGACTTCCTAAATACGCGTACTATATACCATATATACTAAATACGGATGTGTGCTGCTCACGTGCTAGATTCACGTACCATATAGTAAATACACGTACTATATAATAAATACACGTAGTATATACTAAATACACATACCATAATATATAGTAAACACACGCATAGGATTATACGCGTAATATATAGTGAATACGCGTACTATATACTAAGTACACGTACTACATACTAAATAAACGTACTATATAGTAAATACGTGTCCTAAATAATAAATACACGTACTACTATATTGTAAATACACGTATTACGTACCTAATACTCGTACTATATCTAATACATGTTTGTGAATGTATGTCTGTTTGTTTGTCTGTTGCAAATCTATATGGAACACTCTAAAAATTATTTCTAAAAGTACTCAGTAGGGGTAACATTTGATGCTGAATGTCATGGGCACATTGGATTTGACCTCCGATATCATCTGAGGTCGCAGGAGGACAACATGAGCTAAAGTTGCTCAGAGATAACAAGGCTAGCATTTTATTATACACGTTATTGCCAGCGGACAGCCGATATCGACGCTAGGTGGCGCCCATTAATGCGTTTACCATAGAAATAGATAGTATAATATAAGGTTGGAGTTATAATATATTATTAGAGGGTTCCTTTATAGTCCTATCATTCCTATTATTATATATTTCTTATTCTATATTTTTGGGTCGCTGAACTTGGAGAAGTTTCCAACAATATGGCGACCTGGCTGGCCTGCGGAGTCGATTGACACACACACTCGTGTGTGTGTGTGTGTGTGTGTGTGTGTGTGTGTGTGTGTGTGTGTGTGTGTGTGTGTGTGTGTGTGTGTTGTTTGTTTGTTGTGGTGTGTGTGTGTGTGTGTGTGTGTGTGTGTGTGTGTGTGTGTGTGTGTGTGTGTGTGTGTGAAGCGCACGTGAGCTTATTACGGTTGGCTAGATTGCGCCGGGCCTGCCATATAGATGAAAATCCTTGCAATAAAAACCATGTCATTTATCTGCAGATGGAATAATATAGCATGCTGGGCGATCTATCCATTTATCTGTCGATATGCGATATATATATATATATATATACGATGCGTCCGCACAAGCACTTATTTCTTTCATAACCACCAGATGAGGTAAATCCGCAAAAACATGGTATATAAATGAGAGTGCAGGCGCGATTGTGACACGGGCAATATTGCCTTTCCTACATAGCTTAGAAGCATGTGCTCTATTCATGAAAAATCCAGTCTCGTTCGTACAAGTTCGAGGCCAATTGGAAATAGCTGATACAAAACAGCGTCGTGGTGCCTATGTTTACTTACAAGTAGTTTTTGTATGTATCACGTAAGGTAAAACTCAGCACAGCGCTAATGAATAGAAAAATTTGAAGGGCACATGTCGAGAACTTGAGTCTATACGCACATAGGATTTCATGAATCAGATAGAACAACCTTGCTACAACCCATAGATCAACATCTTTTATCTCATCGCTGTGCAATCCATCGTTGATGACGAACCGTCGATAAAATCTCAGCAGTGATATGCAATAGCGAAGGAGGCGTCCGTAGACGCGCCATCATGACTTTATATTCCCGACCGTAACACTCACATTACATATAATCAGGAGTGAATAATAATAGATTATATCTATCTATATCTATTATTATTTACTCCTGATATATAATATCCTCGTATAATCTCTTATATATTCCATAATACCTCGATATCATAACACCAATTACATGTAAGCGATTAGTATTACAAAGGTCGTTGCAGGTTTCGTCTGTCGTCGTCGTCGTCGTCCGTCCGACCGATGGTCGTCACGCTAGAATTCATCCGAGTTGAGACTCAAATAGAAGAGACAGAAGATCGTCGTAAGAAACCGAGGAGTTGTGCGGAGTTTATCGTCGTCGTCGCAGTGGGCGTTCAAACCGATGCCTGCGCGCATCACTCGACCGTTACTGCCGCGTGCGTGGCTTCCATTAGTCGAAGCTGCGTGCCCGCTCCACAGAGAGAGAAAGAAAGAGAGAGAGAGAGAGAGAGAGAGAGAGAGAGAGAAAGCGAGAGCGCGGGAAAGAAAGATATATATATATCTTATATAAGAGAGAGATCTCATCAGGACACTGATGGAGGTTATACTAAATGTCGCGATTGTTGATATCACTGCGCTAATATAAATTCGAGCATAGCGATAAAATAAATACATTATCTATCTATCTATCTATCTATCTATCTATCTATCTATCTATCTATCTATCTATCTATCTATCTATCTATCTATCTATCTATCTATCTAAAAACAAGGCAAGCCCCAGTGCAGCACTCGGTAAGTTATTAGTAGCACGTTATAGGGTTGCCGGCATTATATTTGTATGACGGGGGCCTAAGGCCACATATATAGAATTGCAACAATAGTGTATGATGGGGCCCAAGGCCACATATATAGTATTTGTATGACGGGGGCCTAACGCCACCTATATAGAATTGTAATAATAGAATAGTGTATGATGGGGGCCCAATGCCACATAATAGTATTTGTATGAAGTGAGCCTAAGGCCACCTATATAATATTGTAATAATAGTGTATGCTGGTGGCCCAAGGCCACATATATAGTATTTGTATGACTGGGGCCTAAGGCCACCTTTATAGTATTGTAATAATAGAATAGTGTATGATGGGGTCTAAGGCCACATATATAGTATTTGTATGACGGGGGCCTGAGGCCACTTACATAGAATTGTAATAATAGAATAGTGTATAATGGGGCCCAAGGCCACATATAGTATTTGTATGACGGGGGACTAAAGCCACCTATATAGTATTGTAATAATAGTGTATGCTGGGGGCCCAAGGCCACATATATAATATTTGTATGACGGGGGCCTAAGGCCATCTATATAGTATTGTAATAATAGAATAGTGTATGCTGGCGGCCCACCAAGGCCACATATATAATATTGTGTATGAAGGGGGTCTAAGGCCTCCTATATAGTAGTGTGTGGTAAGCCTTGGTTGTAAGCTATACCGCCTCCAGCCAAGAAAAGTAGGCTGCATCACTTGCACAGTGTATTATTGCGCCAACGGGGCCCTAGGCCCCCGGTGGCTTAAGGCCACACTTGGATGTGGAAATCTGTCGCTTGCATACGCCGCGGCGAACTTACACGCAAGGTCTTCCTCCTATTTATTAAATGATGTCTACTGATGGAATGTTATCATATAAATTTATGCTAAGATAACTTCTCTTCATTTTAAATGAATAATCTTTGCAAAATACAATTGCTCTCGGGAGATATTGCGCATGCGCGCGCACCGTGTTAGGCGTGCAGTTCCGTCTGAGGCAAACTTCATAATGTAGATAGCTGAGGGGGAGAGGGGATGGGAGAATTAGGAAAATCGGCAAGGAAGATAGCTGGGGGCGGTAGAAGAAGAAGGAGGCTGAGCGGAGGACAGGGAAGGCAAGGGGATGGACGCGAGGGCTTAAGGTAGGTGTTTTATAACCTACATGCTAGGGCGCTCTCCTGATTATAAACACAGGTCAACTGATAAAAGTTTATTAGGAAAATCTATGCTGAGATACCACATAACCATTTTAAATGCATATTCATCACAAAATATAACTTATCTGGTGAGATATTGCGCATGCGCTAACACACTAACGTAGCCAGATTGTGTACTGGCTGGTATACGCAGACGGGACTTTACATGCAAAATCTTCCTCCTATTTCTTA
>NW_014578605.1:64330-67138 GCF_000485595.1 Priapulus caudatus
ATATTGCGCATGCGCGCGCACCGTGTTAGGCGTGCAGTGCCGTCTGAGGCAAACTTCATAATATAGCTTGCTGAAGGAGAGAGGGGATTGTAGATTGAGGAAAGGCTGCAGGAAAGATAGTTGGGGGCGGTAGAAGAAGAAGGAGGCTGAGCGAGAAACAGGGGAGGCAAGGGGAAGGACGCGAAGGCTTAAAGTAGGTGTGTTGTAACCTACATGCTAGGGCGCTCCACTGATTATAAACACAGGTCTACTGATAAAAGTTTATTAGGGAAATCTATGATGAGATACCCTATAACCATTTTAAATAAATATTCATCAGAAAATATAACTCCTCTTGTGAGATATTTAGCATTCGCTAACACACTAACGTAGCCAGATTTTGTACTGGCTGGTATACGCAGGGAGGGACCTTACATGCAAGGTCTTCCTCCTACTTCTTAAATAATGTCTACTGATGGAATGTCATCATATAAATCTATGCTAGTATATCTCCTCTTCATTTTAAATGCATAATATTTCCAAATTTATATGATTTCTTACGGGAGATATTGCGCATGCGCGCGCACGGTGTTAGGCGTGCAGCGCCGTCTGAGGCAAACTTCATAATATCGGTTGCTGAGGAGGAGAGGGGATGGGAGACTGAGGAAATGCGGCAGGAAAAATACCTGGGGGCGGTAGAAGAAGAAGGAGGCTGAGCGAGAAACAGGGGAGGCAAGGGGAAGGACGCGAAGGCTTAAAGTAGGTGTTTTGTAACCTACATGCTAGGGCGCTCCAATGATTATAAACACATGTCTACTGATAAAAGTTTATTAGGGAAATCAATGCTGAGATACCACATAACCATTTTAAATGCATATTCATCACAAAATACAACTTATCTGTTGAGATATTTCGCATGCGCTAACACACGAACGTAGCCAGATTGTGTACTGGCTGGTATACGCAACCGGTACCTTACATGCAAGATCTTCCTCCTATTTCTTAAATGATGTCTACCGATGGAATGTCATCATATAAATCTATGCTAGGATATCTCCTCTTTATTTTAAATGCATAATCTTTCCAAATTTACATGATTTCTCACGGGAGATATTGCGCATGCGCGCGCACGGTGTTAGGCGTGCAGTGCCGTCTGAGGCAAACTTCATAATATAGGTTGCTGAAGGAGAAAGGGGATGGGAGACTGAGGTAATGCGCCAGGGAAAATACCTAGGGGCGGTAGAAGAAGAAGGAGGCTGAGCAAGAGACAGGGGAGGCAAGGGGAACGACGCGAGGGCAGTTAGTATGTGTTTTGTACCCTACATGCTAGGGCGCTCTCCTAATTATAAACACAGGTCTACTGATAAATGTTTATTAGGGAAATCTATGCTGAGATATCCTCTAACCATTTTAAATGTATATTCAGTCACAAAATATAACTTATCTGGTGAGATATTGCGCATGCGCTTAGACACTAACGTAGCCAGATTGTGTACTGGCTGGTATACGCAGCCGGGACCTTACATGCAAGGTCTTCCTCCTATTTCTTAAATGATGTATACTGATGGAATGTTATTATATAAATCTATGCTAGGATATCTCCTCTTCATTTTAAATGCATAATATTTGCAAAATACGATTGCTCTCGGGAGATATTGCGCATGCGCGCGCACCGTGTTAGGCGTGCAGTGCCGTCTGAGAAAAACTTCATAATATAGCTTGCTGCAGGGGAGAGGCAATGGGAGACCGAGAAAATGCGGCAGAGACGATAGCTGGGGCGGTAGACAAAGAATGAGACTGAGCGAAGAACAGGTGAGGCAAGGGGAAGGACGCGAGGGCAGAAAGTAGGTGTTTTGTACCCTACATGCTAGGGCGCTCTCCTAATTATAAACACAAGTCTACTGATAAAAGTTTATTAGGGAAATCTATGCTGAGATACCCCATAACAATTTTAAATGCATATTCATCACAAAATATAACTCCTCTTGTGAGATATTGCGCATGCGCTAACACACTAACGTAGCCAGATTGTGTACTGGCTGGTATACNACACACACACACACACACACACACACACACACACACACACACACACACACACACACGCACACACGCACGCGCACACACACCCATATATATATCTTCGACAGCGTGCATTCACTCTGATCTGACACTGTGACACGGCGTCCGCATGTACAGTGAAATTTATGCAAACGCTTTTATGCATTAATAATGATGTACTTTCACATAAATTGTGATGCGGGGTGAATGATAATGCAGCAAAACGTATGCCGACGACATTTATGCTGGGAGCACGCACTCCCGCATCTACACACGTAGATCGCGATCGAGCAATATCGTCTGCCTGGCGCGATCGTTACACACGTTCACAGCGCTCATCAGTCAGTTGACATTTGCGATCAAAATACGCTGAATAACGTACACGCTACTACTCACACGCAGGCACGCACGCACGCATGCATGCACGCACGCACGCACGCATACACGCACGCACGCATACACACACGCATACACGCAGGCACGCAGGCACGCACGCACGCAAGCACGAAGGTACGCAATCACGCACGCACGTATACGCATACACGCAGGCACGCACGCACGCACGCAAGCACGCAGATACGCGCGCACGCACACAAGCAGGCAAGTTCTCACGCACGCACGCACGCACGCACGCACGCACGCACGCATACACGCAGGCACGAGCACATACACACAGGCACGCACGCACGCACGCACGCACGCATACACGCAGGCACGAGCACATACACGCATACACGCAGGTACGCACGCACGCACGCATACACGCAG
>NW_014578606.1:0-18417 GCF_000485595.1 Priapulus caudatus
GTTAACCGGGTTGGGGCGACGGTTACACGGGTACCTTAAACACCCTAGCCGACGCAGCAGGTAGTCTCTAATACGGAATCGCTAGGAGAACTAGTTATACGCAGCTTTACTGGAGAGATTAGAACGATCGCGCGCCGACATTAACTACCTCTAATTTGCTTGATCAGTATGTCGTCGACTCCGTCCTGGTCTTCGTCGAACTCCATGTAGCCCTTCAGCCCGATGAAGCTCACGTTCTTCAACCCCTCCATCATAGCTTCTGTCATCTGAGCGTCCGTGTAGGAGAAATCCTCGAGCCTGCCTAAACCTACGGAAGTGCGGAAGAAACGGGCAGTGGGTAAGTTAGCATATGGTATTAGGAGAGGGGGCATGTGGCGTTGTCAAAAAATTTGTTGTTCTATAACGGATGCTATAACTACGGAAAAGCCCATGATGAAAGTAAGATGCGAGAAAGAAAAGAAAGCGTTGTCAGAAATCCATCATTACATCATGGTTCACGTGTACCCGTCTTGTAGTGGCACCCTATGCATTTCGATGTAAAGTTTAATGACTTTTAACCTTTGTACTTTGATGGCTTTTGCCCAAAGGCTAATCAGTTCACCCATGCCCGATGCATGTTCATAGATGTTTTTGGGAATTAGGATTAGTTCTAGATTAAAACACTATATAATGAAACTGGAACTAAACATCATACTGTGACATACCGTATAGAAGCTACTGTCAGTTGTCAGAATCGAAGTTGTACAATCAATGAGTTTTTCATGCTTGGCATTATTTCATACGAAAGTAACAGATTTAAAGCAGATATAGAACACAAACACTAACAGATAGAGAGCATGTACAATAACATATGTAGAGCAAGTACACTGACAGATATAGAACACGTGCACTGACAGATATAGAACACGTGCACTGACAGATATAGAACACGTGCACTGACAGATATAGAACACGTGCACTAACAGATATAGAACACGAACACTAACAGACATAGAACACGTGCACTAACAGAATATAGAACATGTACACTAACCGATGTAGAACACGTGCACAAACAGATATAGAACACGAACACTAACAGATATAGAACACGTACACTAACGGATATAGAACACGTGCACTAACAGATATAGAACACGTACATTAACAGATATAGAACACGCACACTGACAGATATAGAACGTGTGCATTAACAGATATAGAACACATACACTACCAGATATATACCATGTACAATAACAGATGTAGAGCAAGTACACTGACAGATATATAACACGTGCACTAACAGATATAGAACACGTGCACTAACAGATATAGAACACGGGCACTAACAGATATAGAACACGTACACTAACATATATAGAACACATACGCTAACAGATATAGAACACATACGCTAACAGATATAGAACACATACGCTAACAGATATAGAACACATACGCTAACATGTATGAAGCGCGCGTGCTAACAGATTATATGCTCGTGAACATACGTACCTCGCTTCCTGAGAAATTTCGACGAGTTATTCAGACCGAGCGCCATCGCCCACACGGGGTCGTACGCCAGCGGAATCAGATTCGATCCGAACAGCTCCCGGCCCTCTGTGATCACGTTGTACCGTTCGTACAGCTCATCGGGCGTGAATCCGGATACGGTCGGTTCCCGGTCGCGCTCCTTCGACCTCATCATGCGGTCGATGGTCAGTGCGCCGTCGACGACAGTGTTCATCTGTTCGGCCGTGCAGCCGATGTCAGAGTCGGCGGCGCCCACCAGCCGGTGCCGTACCAGCCGTTGATGATCCACACGTGGCGAGGCGCGTAGAGACCCACTTTGTACGCCTGTGTGTTGGGGGATGGTGGGCGGGGGCGGGAGTGTGTGTGTGTGTGTGTGTGTGTGTGTGTGTGTGTGTGTGTGGTGTTTTGCGTGCGTGTGTGTGTGTGTATTGTTGTGTGTGTTTGTGTTGCTGTGTGTGTGTGATAGTGTGTGTGTTGTGTTGTCGTGGTGCGTGTGCGTGTGGCGTGTGTTGTGGCGTGTGCGTGGCGTGTGTGTGTGTGTGGCGTGTGTGGTGTGTGTCGCAGTGGCGTGCGCTGTATGTGTGTGTCGTGTGTCGCGCGCGGTCCGCGTGTGTTGTGTGTGTGGTGTGTGTGTGTGTGTGTGTTGTGTGTGTGTGTGGTGTGTGCTGTGTGTGTGTGTGTGTGTGTGGGTGTGTGTGGTGTGGGTGTGGTGTGTGTGGTGTTTGTGTGGTGTATGTGTGGTGTGTGTGTGTGTGTGTGTTGTGTGTGTGTGTGTAGTGTGTTGTGTGTGTGTGTGTGTGTTGGTGGTGTGTGTGTTGTGTGGGTATATGTGTGTGTGTGTGCGTGTGCGTGTGGCGTGTGTGTGGGCGTGTGTGTGTGTGCTGTGCGTGTTGTGTGTGTGTGTGCATGTGCGTGCGTGTGTGTGTGTGTGGGTGTGCGCGCGAGCGCGCAGCGTGTGCGTGGTGTGTGGTGTGGTGTGTGTGTGGGTGTTTGTGGTTTTTGTGTTAATGTGTGTGTGGTGTGGTGGCGCGCGCCGGTGTGTGTGTGTGTGTGTGTGGTGTGTTGTGTGCGTGTGTGTGTGTGTCGCGTGTGCGTGCGTATGTGTGTGTGTGTGCGCGCGCGTGTGCGTGTGTGTGTGTGTGGGGGTGTGGTGTGTGTGTGGGTGTTTGTGTGTGTATGTGTGTGTGTGTGTGGTGTTGTGCGCGCGCCGCCGCGTGTGTGTGTGTGAGTGTGTGTTGCGCGCGCGCTGTGTGTGTGGCTGTGCGTGTGGCTGTTGTTGTGTTTAGTGTTGTGTTGTGTGTGTGCTGGTGTGTGTGTGCGTGTGTGTGTTGTGTGTGTGGTGGGTGTGTGTCGTGCGTGCTGTGTGTGATGTGTGTGTGTGTGTGTGTGTGTGTGTGTGTGTGTGTGCGCTGTCGCCGCGCGTGTTGCGCACGTAGGTAAGAAAAACATCAACATTAGTTGTCAACAGGATGAATTGCGTTGCTACCGACTCTAAACTTTCTTGCCCTATAGACGCTATTATGGCGAATGATACCGACTTCAAGGCGCTCTGATAATAGTTGCTGTATTTTTATTCCCCTTAGTATTCCTGGTACTTTCCTTCTAACGCGCTTCAACCGCGATAATACGGCTAGGTTTCAACACTCTCGCGCTTCTAAGGGGGTATAATAATGGGACAGTTGGTGCAAGAAAGCACACATGGGCAACACGTATAAGTCGACAGCTGGCGTATATGTAAGGGGAAAGCTGGTGTATGTAAGGTGACATCGGGGGCAAGAAACGACTGCGGACAGTGGTGGTATATAACGAGGCAAGGCGTATGTAAGGATACAGCGAAATATGTAAGGGTCAGTGGAGAATGCAAGGAAACGGCGCAGGTATCTAAGGTGACAGGGGAGTAGGTAAGGTTTCAGCGGGGGTAGGCTAACGCTCCATTAGAAGTGTTCCCAACTTTGATATCATAAATGATTAATGATTAATGATTAATGATTGATAATCCTAACCCTAACCCTAACCGGGCTAACCCTAACCCTAACTCTAACCTAATGACATTAAACCACAAACTAAATACATGACCATTGACGCATATATATATATATATATATATATATATTGCAAGCGGGCAAATCCTACACGCTATGAGAAGTGATGCGATGCGGGAATGCAGTCCCAGGGGAGATGTATTAACACAGAGACGGGAGAGTCAGCGTCGACAGCGGAGATCAAGAGAGCCGTGGACTGCGAGATTGGCGCCGGCTAGCTAGAAGGCCGCAGTCGAAGGCCACGTTCTTGCGAATTGTGACAAGCCGCTAGACACCGACCAGAATTGACCCTATTGCATATGCAGAGGCCAGAATCGGACTTATGGATCCGAGGCCAAGTGCGAAAAACGCTTATACTGCCACCGTAATTCGGTGGAAGTGTAATGTACGGCAGTTGTAATACTCCACTCAGCCGTATTTAGTATGGGCCGATTGCCGGAAAAGGGGAGGCTAAAATATAGCACGGTGACGTAGGGGAGCGGAACGCCGTATAATAAGCGGAAGCCGCCGCGCTTCTAGAGCTCTGGCTTGTCGCCCGCAGCGCACCGGCGCTTGAGATAAGGTATGTGTACGTAACCGCTCTTGCTTTCGGTAAGTGCACCGGAGAAAACCCCATTTTGTTCATGTATTGTATTAGAGATTGAGTAAAGCAGCCAGTGAACGTTACTCTCTTGTCTTGTTTTATCTGCTATCAGTCCTAGTTAGCATGACTGCTTCTAATACGGTAGTGCGAATCAACACGGGCCTACAATATGTTATTAATGACGGCATAAATGCCATTAAAAGTTGGGAACATTCTAATGGATATCAGCCCCGGGGGGGAAAACCCCACTAGAAGCGTGTGTCAAGAGACGCGCTGGAGTATGTAAGGAGACGGAAAACTATGTATGCAGACAGAAAGTGTATGCACGGAGGCAGGGAAGTTGGTAAGTGAGAGCAGCAGTGGTAAAAGAGACAGCAGTGGTAAGGAGACAGCGGTGGTAAGAAGACAGCAGTAGAAAGGAGACAGCGGTGGTAAGGAGACAGCGGTCGTAAGGAGACAGCAGTGGTAAGGAGACAGCGGTGGTAAGGAGACAGCAGTGGTAAGGAGAGCAGCAGTGGTAGGAGACAGCGGTGCGCCCAGGAGACAGCAGTGGTAAGTGAGACAAGCAGTGGTAAGGAACAGCGGTGGTAAGGAAGACAGCGTGCGTATAAGGAGACAGCAGTGGTAAGGAGATGCAGCGGTGGAAGGAGACAGCAGTGGTAAGGAGACAGCGGTGGTAAGGAGACAGCGGTGGTAAGGAGACAGCGGTGGTAAGGAGAGGCAGTGGTGGTAAGGGAGACAGCGTGTAAGGAGAACAGGCAGTGGTAAGGAGAGCAGCGGTAATAAGGCGACAGGCGTAATAAGGAGACAGCGGTGGTAAGAGGTAGACAGCGGTGGTAAGGAGACAGTGGTGGTAAGGAGACAGCGGTGGTAAGGAGACAGCGGTGGTAAGGAGACAGCGGTGGTAAGGAGACAGCGGTGGTAAGGAGACAGCGGTGGTAAGGAGACAGCGGTAATAAGGAGACAGCGGTGGTAAGGAGACAGCGGTGGTAAGGAGACCAGTGGTGTAAGAGACAGGTGGTGGTAAGGAGACAGCGTGGTAAGGAGACAGCTGTAATACAGGCGAGCCAAGCGCGGGTTTGGTAAGGAGACAGCGGTGGTAAGGAGACAGCGGTGGTAAGGAGACAGCGGTGGTAAGGAGACAGCGGTGGTAAGGAGACAGCGGTGGTAAGGAGACAGCGGTGGTAAGAGACAGCGGGTGGTAAGGAGACAGGTGGTAAGGAGACAGCGGTGGTAAGGAGACAGCAGTGGCAAGGAGACAGCAGTTGTAAGGAGAGAACTGCGTCATGAAGGGGGACAGCGAGATAAAAGAAAGGAGAGCGGGGGTATATGAAAAGGCAGGGGTAGATAAGGAGGCTGGTGTAGGAGACAGCGAGGGTATTGAAGAAGCCAGTGGTTCTATGGTGGGGCACAATGTCATGGCAGTGGAAGATAGCAGGACCTCGTACGCGCGTGCAGACAGACGGAAGATTGGCTTGCTTACCTCGCAAAAGATCTGACGTGCCACGGGTAGGAAGAAGGAGCCGAATATTATACGCGCGTCTTGTTTCTGCGATAACAAGCAAAAAGTCGTACAGTGGCGTGTTTATGGTGGCTACGGCAGCACGCGCCAATGCAAACGGATTAAAAAATTACCTAATGATATATTGCTCAGTTGGCATGCAATTTATCATCACTTTGATGTAGCGCCCAATTACCCATCAGCATCAGTAGGGCTCATAGGGTCTATGTCCCCCAGGGTACTGCCGGAACGTACCCTGGGTATGGTCCGGTATACCGGAATGTACCCTGTTGACTATTTGATATGGTTAAGGTTAGGGTTAGGGTTAGGGTTAGGGTTAGGGTTAGGGAGTAGGCGTAGTCGACTCCCTAGACTCGTTAGTGGAGTAGGCTAGGTACAGTCCTGCATATTAGATAGTACCAGGGTACGTTCCGGTATACTGGACCGTACCCAGGGTACGTTCCGGCAGTACCCTGGGGGACATAGACCCTCTCAGCCTACACAAAAACTCCATCAAGGACGAGTATGTCCAAGGACGTCCAAGTATCTATCTATCTATCTATCTATTTATTTATCTAACTATGATTGAATGCTTTACACGCCGTGGCTATAATCAATCTGATCTATCTAAGAAATTAAAAAAGATACTTCCCTTAAATCGGGCGTCGTTAATAACCCCTAGAAAAGACGGCGTGAATAAGACATCAGACAGATGTCCATTGGTTTTAACCTATCACCCTTCAATCCTGCACATCAAAAGTTTGTTAATTGATAATTATAAAATTCTTCAAAACGATCCAATCACCGCTAACATCTTTTCAAATCCACCTTTATGCTCGTACAGGTGTGATACCAACCTCCGCGACATTCTTGTTTCAAGCACCGTTTACAACTCTGACAACCCCGTAAGCCAACCTGGCTCATACCCGTGGTGTCGGAAACGTTGCAGTACTTGCAATGTCATCACGAATAGGTCTGTGGTTAAAGGGACTCGGGGCAAATTTATAGTATGGGATTCATTTACATACGTGTCGACGAACCTCATTTACACCATTGAATGCGTTAAATGCCAAATTTACTATATTGGCGAAACAAAACGCCGCCTTGCGGATAGGTTTGTTGAACACCTAAAATCTATTCGCCTCTATTTACCGGATCACCACATTGATGACGTGCGTGTGTGTGGCTGCCAACTGACACCATATTACAATAGCTCACGTCGACACATGACTGAGCAGAAATTAATTCTGAGGGTTGGTTGTTTAAATCCAAAGGGCATACACGTAAACTTTAATTACGTGTGATTTTTGAGGTCCTTTGCTTCGTTAGTGTTTTGTGTGTGTGTGTGTGTGGTGTGTGTGTGTGTGTGTGTGTGTGGTGTGTGCGTGTTTGTGTGTGTATGTGTGTGTGTGGTGTGTGGTGTGTGTGTGTGTGTGTGTGTGTTGTGTTGTGTGTGCGTTGTGTTGTGTTTGGTGGTTATATAATGAAGGGTAGTAATATATATATAGTTTGCGTTCACGACAGCTAAAAATTATACTGCGCGCTTGCTAGCCACGGCTTGCTTAGCCGCGCATGGCGCTCCGGCTTCGCTTGCTAGCGCGGATAGACTATTCCCGCGCAGCCAACTAAGCCGGCCGTTATATTCGGGCCACTCTGGCCGCGTATTGATTTCGTCGTGAAACGCAATTGTTCGTGTTGTTCGCGCGCATTGGACGCATTGTTTCGTTGATGAAGTGACGAAACGTGTAGCGCTCTAACCTAGCCACGTGCTATCCGTTCGCCTCGTGCCACGACGTCTAGGGGGTTAGCGTGTGGAACTGGTCGACCGCGGCACCAGTTCTAGGTGATATACCTAGCTAGCTTAAGCCTGAATCTTTCGTGTATCTTTCGCCAAGGAGGCGGGGGAGCAGTCCCGTTGGCATGGCTCGGCTGCTGTGGCGAGGCGATACGGATTAGGCGCAGTCGTAGTTGCATCGGGGATCGGTCTGTGTTTGGTTGCTAACGCATTTTAGCCAGATTAGCTACAATTAAGTACCGGGGGGCACTGTAGGTACCAGCTAGGCCGTGTTATGTATACGTCTGCAGTTTGAACGCAGCTTATATCATAAACCTCGCTTTCTGAACGCCAGCTATATTATATATAGTATATATATATATGCTGCGTGTTTCTTTTGGTCGTCCGTATATTCATGGCAACGCTTGGCGGAATTGTGTGAATCATTCATTTATTATCTATAATGGCATTGTATTTATTAATTCTATTCCAATGTTATGTCTGACCTGATTGAAGAGATAGTATATCTCGATAAGGCTCGAGTCAATTAAACTTTTTAATACACCCTTAAATCTATACATTCGACTTTTTTTTTGTCTACAAGCCGCTTGTTCGTGTTGGACATTTTACTTCTGATATTTATATTATTTTATCATACTCTAATCGTATCTATCTATATCATATCATATCTATCTATCTATCTATCTTCTATATATCTATGGTATCTATACTATCTAATTCTATCCATCAATCATCATCGTATGTCCTATCTCATTATCTACTCTATCGTACTCTACTGCAATCTATCTATCGTATTACTATCCAATATCATCCATCTATCTATCTAATCGTATTTCATCTAATCGTATCTATCTCTCATCTATCTATTTATTCTATTTATCCTATGTGATATCTATCCTCACCCGCACTCTATCGATTCTACTCGATATGTATCTACTCTAATCCTTCTATTATTTACTATTAATCTATTCCTTTATTCTAATCTACTCTATCTATCGATCTCATATACCTATCATATCTACATCTAACTCTATCCATTATTCTTATCTATCATATCTTTACTCTGATTCTACATTAATACCTATCTCCTCATCTTATCCCGCTCCGTCACGTCCGTGCGTCCGTCCGTCGTCCCGTCCGTGCAACATGCCCAACCCCGTCTGTCGTGATCATCGTCTGTCTGTCTATCCTGTCTGGGTGGCTGTAAAATGTTACCGGGAGAGTTGTCTCGCTCATTGTGTCCTACTATCTATTTAGTTTATTTTATCCATTCTATCTACGTTCTATCATATTATCTACTCTATTTCTATCGTATCTATCTTAGGCTATATACTATCCTATTCTAATCTATCTGATCCTATCATGTAATTATATCTATCTATCCATATCTATCTATCTATCTGTTCCATCTAGTCATATCTCATCTATCTACCTCGTCTGTCTGATCTGTCCTGTCTTATACTATCTAGTCTCATCTATACATATCTCTGATCTTTCCATATCTACTCTATCTATCTATTCTATCTATCGTATTCTATCTTTCCTATTTCCTACTAGGTCTCATACCTAGCCTACCTACCCTACTCACCCAACCCATCGCCACCCACCCACCAACCAACCAACCAACCAACCAACCAACCAACCAACCAACCAACCAACCAACCAACCAACCAACCAACCAACCAACCAACCACCCACGCACGCACGCACGCACGCACGCACGCACGCACGCACGCACCACACACTCACACACGTATATATATATATGTGTATATTATATACAGATAACACATGTTTTAGCATATAGATCTGCGCTCACACCAACCTTTAGATTCTCGACATGTACGCGCGGCTCACGCCCCACGATCTGACTGCTGATGATACGGATGCCATTCTCGGTAGCCTGCGCCGTGAAGTGGTTCACGGACTAGAACACACGGTCACCAAAGACAAAGAGATAACGATTAAAAAGGTGAAAGAGGAAACATGAAGACAATTGTAACGGTTTTGCTATTTCTCAACCTAACCGACTACTCGACTACTACCACGATACGTCCGTTTGCCGTTGTCGCCGCGCACCCTGACAGGGCCGTTACTACCCGTCCTTTCCGATTCGATCACAAGGCTCGCGACGAGGCAGAGGCAACCAAACACCCGAGCGCCGAGAAAAAAAGGGGGGGGGGTTCCGGTCGTCCAGTGAGAGATACGGAGGGGGGGCGGTCACAAAGTGAGAAGTGAAAAGTAGGAAGTAATAAGGTTTATTATTTATTAGGTAACGCTTGCTAGCTATAGCCTTGAGTCACACATCTACCTACACCGCGACAGCAGCACCACAGGCACTTGAAGCGTTTCAATAAAATATAATGCTAACTAAATACGAAATCTATTTACTACCAAATTCTTAATGTTTCTATACTCTCTTTCACCTATTATTGCCGACAATTCCTGTCAATTCCGTCCAAATCCTACGTCCAACCATATACGCTGCCGGCGCCATTGCTTTCGCGGCGCGACTGTTGCACGCTTACTACTCCTGGCTCTGGGGGATGTTCGTGTACATGACTCTTTTAGAGCAAAACCTTATATTTTCTCATTCCTTATGGTAAGACTCTCAAAAAAAGTTTGGGTAACACTTCCGGGTCAAGTACGTTTTTTCTGTACAGCTAATTATGTGATTTTTGGTTAGGCACCAAAGTGAAAAAATGACAATATTGAAGTTTCAGAGCATAAATATTCATTAAGCAACCATAAACTTTCAAATTGCACTGAATTACATTAAATGAGTATTACTAATAACTTTCTAGCATGATTTGTTGCTATAAACTTTGTTTCATAGTACGAAATGGCTACATTTTGCTCAATTTTAGCCAAAAAATAGCCAAAAATCGCGTTCACTTTGAAAGTAGCTCTAAGTATGATTGCTTCTCACTCACCCAATATTGCAGCTAGAGTCCAAAATTGGATGCACAGGGGGCTATTGTAACTCAGGGTCAACCCTACCCCAAATAGCGCCTTTTGCGAATTTCGTCAAATGATGATAACTGCGTAAGTAAGTGACATAGGAAGTTGATTTTGTGGCAACATATAGGTTTTTTGACACCAAGAAATTGATTGACACCATTATTATACATTTTGGAGTTTACCTAATTAGAAAAAGTATAAGATGTCTGCCAAAAGCGACAATTAAGACACAAATTGTACCATAGAAAGATGATTGAAGAATATACATGCATCATAGAACTGTACGAAAGAAACGACAGAAGGAGAACACCCATGCATATCATGAATGCGAAATCTGTTCATGGTCTTGGACGCAGAAGCAAAATTGTGACCACAACCCTAAACCATGAAGGACTTGCAATTAGCTACGCAGAGCTGCGTAGGTACCAACATAATCTCGCATCTTTCACGGCACAGCACAACCAAAACCGCGTTGCGCTACCCTGTCACTTTGATCCCGGGCAATTTACTTCTGGCGCCATTGACAATTGGGATCATGAGGGTACAAATGTATTGGAGCATGATACAGTGACTGTACTTTACTAAGACAAACCGTCATCATCAACCCGTAAACCCAAGATTTCTGACACTCATTCCCCAGGTCAAACACGGCCAACAAGCTTTTAAGCAAATTCTACCATGTCAAATTTTCTCAGAGTTCCACAAATCTGCTCGCCGTCCTGACCTTCCTGCATCCTACGAAGTGAGCAACGATGTCTATTCATCTGTAAATGCTGATGCAGCTAAACTGAGATACTATCTGGTCCCTTGCCCGCGTAGATGTCACCCAAAATCAGGTCTCCATCTATCCTCCATCACAAACAATGCCTTCTTGGAGGGCAAGCAACGCTGTATGGACAGTGGAGAACATCCCAGAAAAGAACCTCGCATTCTTGCCTGTCCTGCCCTATCCTGTTACTGAGTATGCAACAGTTTATTCTGCGATGAGGAATTTCATGTCCATTGGCTCACAGCTGGTTCAAACCGAAATCCCAATGTATTGTGACAAAGGGGTATACTGTATCGTCAAGGCAATTCAATTGATGAGACCACAGGAATTCAGCACTCTAGTCCCATGCTTGGGGACATTTCACTTGGTGAAAACTGTTTTGAAGTGCATTGGAAAAGCCCTCGGTGGAAGTAGAGCCGACATGACCTGGCTACAGGCTGGTGTCTTTTGTTCAGCCATTATTCAGAACTCAGTTCTCAATGGAGGACACTACAGATGCTGTCTTGAAGGCATGCAACTCCTTGCTGAAACGTTCCAGCGTCTACTCTACAAAAAATTATTTGCCGAGAGAAGTGTTGAGCGATATTCATAAGAGCTTGCTATCCTGACGGACCTCAAATCAAGTGTTATAAACTGCATCTACCAAGTTATTTGAAGATTTGAATACGTTTATCGTAACACGGTCTGCTGTGAATGAGAACTTCAGATTCTGGGCTCAGTTCCTCCGCATGATGGCTGTGGTGCATGATCTGTTGAGAGCAGATCGTGAGGAGATATGGGAAATTCATCTTGATGTCGTCCAACGTGCTCTATACCTATTCGCCGCCTTTGACTCGACCAACTATCTTCGCTGGTGCTCTGCATGTCTACCTGGAAGACATGCAGCGTTTACCTCAAACTGCACCATCAGTGCATGTGAACTTCTCAAATGGAAACTTTTCCATCAAGGAGATACCCGGCCGCTTCACTGCAGTCGGAGGTGACCAGAAGCTTGAGCAAAGTATAAACCTATTATCTAAATGCAGTGACGGAATCATCGGGCATGCCAAGCAGAAGCAGTACGTTGCTCAATGGGACTTGATATACCATGAAATGATGGCAGTAAAGAATCTGCATCGCAGATATGCTGATGCGATGGAGAGGACACACGATTCCTTTAACCACCACGAGTCATCCCAAGCTACTACAGTTTCTCAAGGAGTCACATATCCAGGCAATGGTAAAATTCATTGAAGAGAAGGGCTACCACATGTGTCTAGGGGCTTCTCCCATGCTGCACAATTTCGTGACAAGAGATCATGGCAAAAGAGATCAAAAATTAAATACTGAGTGCCTTCGCAAAAAAAGAATTTCGTCGCCTCACCATCGCGGACCTCTTGAAATATGATGTTGCACCTTAACCTCTCCTGTTCAATGAGGACGGGACGATGGTCAGCCCAGGGAAGAGCCTATTAATTAAGGAGTTGGAGGCTAATCTCAAACCTAAGGACTATGACTATAGACATCGGAAGAACACTTTATATGTCATAGACATAATGGCCACAGTTCGTAAAGTTCGTGTGACTAGCCTCTCCAGCTTCAAGGATCTCCTCTTAGGATATGTATCCATTTCGGATGTATACCATATCAGTTCGGGCGATGTGACTATGTGTTCGACATGTACTCAGATGAACCCTCAGTGAAGGATAGTGAGAGAAAGAGGCGCACTGAAACTGTACCAATAGAGTACAGTTCAATTAAACCAGAGACACCTCTGCCAAAGGAGATGGAGAGATTCTGGCCGTCAAACATGAATAAGCTTCTTCCCGAGAAGCTAATCTACTGCCATCTTCGTTCAAATACTTCAGAAACATTACAATATCCCACTGTACTCGGACAGGTGACCAAAGAAGACGAGGATTGGCAGTGCATCATGGTCCATCAAGGCCTGGAAAAAGCCTTGCCACACCTTAAATCGTCATTTGAAGAAGCTGACATCCGAATACTCATCTACGTCTTGGACTTTCTCAATGCAGGACACAAAGTGTATGTTGTAATCTCCAACGATACAATGTTATTGTTGCTCTGCTCTACTACATGCCCGTCTTTCACCAACACAACCTTGAGTTACTGTGGGTGCGAGCTGGAATGGGAGATACAACTCGATATATACTCCTTCATACCCTGTTCCAGCGCCTGGGTAATCGGCTCTGTGCAGTACTGCCGGCTATACACAGTCTTACAGGGTGTGACATAACCAGCAAAGTTGGTACAAAGAAGACAGCTCTAAAGGCAGAGCCACAAAAGGGGAATCACGAACCCTCTCTGCAGCCATGACCCGCAACGCCGAGCATTACTTAGTGAAGGTACTGAAAAGAGGTAGCAATGCTAAGTGTTTCTCTGAATATCGAGCAGAGGTTTTCCACTTCAGCAAAGAGGGTTCTCTCCGCAGCCTACCACTGACTAGTCAGGGACTCCTGCCTCATATCAAGCGTACACTCTACAATGCCTACACCATCAACCATGCCTTGGAGTGCCACTTCGACCCTGAAAACGTTGAGACACTGAAGCCAGAGGATTGTGGCTATGTGAACTACCAAGAACAGCTGGTACCCGCAACATCGTGGAAAACGCTCGAGCCTCATTGGTCAGTCTCCTGTTCATGTGCTAAGTGTTGCCATGTAAAAGGCTGGGGTGAAATGTGGTAAATTTTGTAAGTGCAGGAAAACATTACCACGTGATTGTAAAAACCCAATTGTTTGATAGGATTAGGTTGGATTCTGCTATGTTGTCTAGCATGCTCGGTTCAGTTGTTCTTGTCTCAAGTTCGGTTAGGGTAGATACATTGTATATATTTATAACTGAGTATGGTAACAAGGAATATTTTAGACTAGTTTATACCTAGGCATTATTTTTCACTAAAGCGTCCACATGTACAGTTCTATGATGCATGTATATCCTCCAATCATCTTTCTATGGGACAATTTGTGTCTTAATTATCGCTTTTGGCAGACATCTTATACTTCTTTTAATTAGGTGAACTCCAAAATGTATAATAATGGTGTCAATCAAATCCTTGATGTCAAAAAATCTATATGTTGCCACAAAATCAACTTCCTATGTCACTTACTTACGGAGTTATCATCATTTGATGAAATTCGCAAAAGGCGCCATTTGGAGGTAGGGTTGACGCTGAGTTACAATAGCCCCCCTGTGCATCATATAGAGCGAGGAAACGTTGGGTCACTTAGAGCACTTAATAAGGAAACTTTTGGCCAATTTTGGTAGCTCTAGCTACAATATTGGGTGAGTGAGAAGCAATCATACTTAGAGCTACTTTCAAAGTCAACGCAATTTTTGGCTATTTTTTGGCTAAAATTGAGAAAAATGTAGCCATTTCGTACCATGAAACAAAGTTTATGGCAACAAATCATGCTAGAAAGTTATTAGTAATACTCATTCAATTTAATTCAGTGCAATTTGAAAGTTTATGGTTGCTTAATAAATATTTATGCTCTGAAACTTCAATATTGTCATTTTTTCACTTTGGCGCCTAACCAAAAATCACATAATTGGCTGTACAGAAAAAAACGCACTTGACCCAGAAGTGTTACCCAAACTTTTTTTGAGAGTCTTACCATAAGGAATGAGAAAAAATAAGGTTTGGCTCTAAAAGAGTCATGTACACGAACACCCCCCTCCAGAGCCTAGACTAGACACTAATATAAATATATATATATATACTATATATATTAGTGTAAGCGTGCAACAGTCGCGCCGCGAAATCAATGGCGCCGGCAGCGTATATGGTTGGACGTAGGATTTGGACGGAATTGACAGGAAACTGTCGGCAATAATAGGTGAAAGAGAATATAGAAACATTAAGAATTTGGTAGTAAATAGATTTCGTATAGATAGCATTATAGTTTATTGAAACGCTTCAAGTGCCTGTGAGCAGCACGTTCGCTCCGAGCCAGACTCGAGTTATCATCGCGCGCGATTCGACGCGTAAACCATCACGCCACCGTAACACGCGAACTAATAATTACTACGTGCGATTTAAACGCCAGTGCCTATACATGACAATTAAGTTCAGATAACAGATCACTTCGCTATACTGTATAGACTGTCTAACGAGGGGTGTCACTTTTGGTGGCGCCCCCTGGTGTACAAAATATGCGGAAGCTCGATTCGCGAGGAGAATGCAAATTGTTGAGGAAAACCCTCAAGTGTCACCGTTACTAGCTCAAACTGTAGTAACGCGAGTGTTTACAAGCGCACTCACAACCTCCGATGTGTCTGCGCACACTCACCGCACACGCCAGCACTCGACTACTAGCTACTGTACGCGCACTATGAAGATATGCATGACATCACCCATCCCGAACACTCTACAGTAATGCACATGCACGGTTAATATCGGACACATTATAAACACATCTGTTCCGCCATAACCCTCCGGCGTGTCTCTCCCTTTTCGCGCCCTTTCTGCCTATTGTTTTCACTTCATGGAACTGTTATCGCGGAGGTTACACACAAATGGTTCATTGCGGGACCCCCCCCCACTAGCGCCATCTCTCGTGAGATAAAACTGTAACACCCACTACAGAAACGCCGATACTAAAAGCGAATCTGCTACACTCCTACATCTGCTATCCCCCCAACTTAAAATTGAAAAGCCCCTGCTCAATTTATACTACTAAACAAAAATAAAACATAGCAGATGACACATGCTATACTACCCACTGGGATCAACCGCACATTGTAAAGACACACTCCGCTAAGAACAAGGGGCAACCGCCCAGCGGTAAACATTACAAAATAATGCGTCAACTACAAAATAAACTAATCGCGGCACGGGGCGCTTATAGTGGGCCCCGGCACTATGCGAAGTTCCTCCTACGCGTCCACGGGTCGGTAGAACGTTCTGCGTCGACGGCGATCCTGTAGGCTTCCTGGCCCCCAGGAACTCGCTTGCCGACGCTCCGCCGTAGTCCTCACCTCGTGCTATGGTCTCGGTCTTGTCACGTTTTACTGTCTCAGTCTTGTTACGTGTTACTGTCTCTATTTCACCACGTGTTACTGTCTCAGTCTCACCACGTGCTACTGTCTCAGTCTCACCACGTGCCACTGTCTCAGTCTTACCACGTGTTACTGTCTCAGTCTCACCACGTGCTACTGTCTCAGTCTCACCACGTGTTACTGTCTGTCTCACCACTTGTTACTGTCTCAGTCTCACCACGTGTTACTGTCTCAGTCTCACCACGTGTTACTGTCTCAGTCTCACCACGTGTTACTGTCTCAGTCTCACCACGTGTTACTAGTGTTCCACAAAGAGGGAAGAGTAGCATGACCCTCCGGCGACAGGTTGGCTTCGGCCGCTTCGCTCTTTTCGGTGTGCGTCTTCTGCCAGCCACCATCTGTGTAGGCTGTCGAGCGGCAATTACGTCGCCGGCGCTCGAGCGACAACACACAACCCTCTCCTCGGTGGGTCTACACGGGCAAGGCGATATCTGCCCGCACAGGCAGTGGGCGTGACCCCACCACCCGCGTCAATACTCCAGATCGGCACGTGTCATCCCCGTCCGCTCCGCTAACACATCCGGCGGTGTTGGAAAGGAGGAGTCGTAACCCCGCGAGCGTGATCAGCACCCGCAGGAGACCCACGAGGCGTCGTACGCTTCGTCACGTTCTCCTCCCCGCCTGCAGTGTTATCTCACCACGGGGTCCTACCCCAGTTTGAGCGATCCTAGTGCCACCGTATGTCTCTTCTTCTTCGTTCCCGCTGCCACTCATCTGTCTCAGCATCCCCGTTATTTCTGCTTCAGCATCCCCGTCATCTCCGGCTGTGCTGTGGGTGGAGGAGGTAGATCCGCTGGGATTTCTGCGACGCACTGTTCCGACGTTATGTCGTCGTCGCGGACCATTCCTTTGGTCGGCGGGCATCTTGCTTACCTCCTCAGCGGGTTCCTGCCTATCCTCCACTACGTCCTCACGTGGCTCAGCCTCCTTGTACTCTCCGCCTCAGCATCCCCGTTATCTCTGCCTCAGTATCCCCGTCATCTCTGGCTGTGCTGTGGGTGGAGAAGGTAGATCCGCTGGGATTTCTGCGACGCACTGTTCCGACGTTATGTCGTCGGCGCGGACCAGTCCTTGGTCGGCGGGCATCTGGCTTACCTCCTCAGCGGGTTCCTGCCTATCCTCCACTACGCCCTCACGTGGTACCTCACACCCACTCCACGTATTCTGCCGCCTGCGCGTGCTCCGCCGCCACCGCCAGCTCGACCCCGCGCGCTACCAGGGCGGCGTCGGCGTCTCTTCCAGTTGAGGAGTTTCGCCTCGAGGGTCACCGCTTCGGCCTCGATGAAGTCGAGCTCTACCTGCTCTGCCTCGACGAGATTGTTGCCTCGCTCACCTTCCCCGGGGGTCTCTGCTTCCTCTCGCAGCAGAGACAGCTCCCTCTCCGCCTCGGCGAGTCTCGCTACAGCGCCCTCTAGCGCCGCCTTCCTCTCGGCGATAGAGAGATCCTTCTCCTTCAGGCGGCTCTCCAGCGTGATCACAGCGGCTTCCTTCTCGCTCAGATCCTTCTGCAGGCCGGACAGCGAGGCTTCCTTCTCACTCAGCTGCTTCTGCAGACCGGACAGCGAGGCTTCCTTCTCACTCAGCTGCTTCTGCAGGCCGGACAGCGAGGCTTCCTTATCACTCAGCTGCTTCTGCAGGCCGGACAGCGAGGCTTCCTTCTCATGCACTCAGCTCCTTCTGCAGGCCGGACAGCGAGGCTTCCTTCTCACTCAGCTCCTCCTGCAGGTAGGACAGCGAGACTTCCTTCTCATGTAGCCCCTCATTGAAGCTGGTTATGGACGCTTCCTTCTCACTCAGCACTTTCTCTAGAAGACAGTGCTCTTCGTGAACCTCCTGCATGTTGCGCAGCGTCGGCTTCCGACGGTTGCCGCCACCGTGTGGCACCACCTCATAAGCCGATTCGTCTGCACTTGACAAGGATTGATCGCTCTCATAATACAGGCAAGAGGTAGCAGAGGTGGTGGACGTGACGCTCTCTGTATCCGAAACTGCCTCCGCGTCACGCGTGATTGTCACCACCTTACGCTTCTTGCCTTCCTTATTTGTCCTCTGAAACTACGCCAGCAGCTCACGACCGGCTGCCAACTTTCGTTTTCGCTTCTCGTCCTCCATCTCTAACACTGTCCTCTGAAACTACGCCAGCAGCTCACGACCGGCTGCCAACTTTCGTTTTCGCTTCTCGTCCTCCAT
>NW_014578606.1:19953-21859 GCF_000485595.1 Priapulus caudatus
CGCCAGCAGCTCACGACCGGCTGCCAACTTTCGTTTTCGCTCCTCGTGTCCCATCTCTAACACTCTCCTCTGAAACTTTACCAGCAGCTCACGACCGGCTGCCAACTTTCGTTTTCGCTCCTCGTGTCCCATCTCTAACACTCTCCTCTGAAACTTCACCAGCAGCTCACGACCGGCTGCCAACTTTCGTTTTCGCTCCTCGTGTTCCATCTCTAACACTCTCCTCTGAAACTTCGCCAGCAGCTCACGACCGGCTGCCAACTTTCGTTTTCGCTCCTCGTGTCCCATTTCTAACACTGTACTCTGAAACTTCGCCAGCAGCTCACGACCGGCTGCCAACTTTCGTTTTCGCTCCTCGTCCCCCATCTCTAACACTGTCCTCGGAAACTTCGCCATATCTTCTTCTCTCCCCCTTCCATTGCTCGCGATCCCTGCTCACGGCACCACTGTAATCTCTTTACCTAACCGACTACTTGACTACTCGACTACTACCATTGGCCGTGGTATACGTCCGGTTGCCGTTGTCGCCGCTCACCCTGACAGGGCCGTTACTCCCTGTCCTTTACGAGTTCGATCACAAGAATCGCGACGAGGCAGAGGCAGCCAAACACCCGAGCGCCCAGAAAGGGGGGGGGGGGTTCCGGTCGTCCAGTGAGAGATATGGAGGAGGTGTGCCGGTCACAAAGTGAGAAGTAAAAAGTAGGAAGTAATAAGTAGAAGTGTTTATTATTTATTAGGTAACGCTTGCTATTTCCTCGCGTCACACATCTACCAACACCGCGACAGCAGCACGTTCGCTCCGAGGCAGACTCGAGTCATCATCGCGCGCGATTCGACGCGTAAGACCATCACGCCACCGTAACACGCGAACTAATAATTACTACGTGCGATTTAAACACCAGTGCATTGTTATAAATTCATTATAACAATTTGTTGGGACTTTTTCTCGCGTTGTGTTCGCGTTTGTCGGCGACCTTGTACATTTTCTGGTCGCCGTACGGTCGCGGATGGTCGCGGATGGTCGCCGTCCGGTGTGACGGGGGTATAACGTGACGCCTTGAATATGTTTATTTGACATTGAATAATTCCGTGTGTTTTGAAATGCGTTGGAAAACACGCGTTTCGTTGTCTCGCAAGAATTCGATTGACCCTTAAAAATCATTTAGGTAAAAAACAAACCGATGCCACGACACTAATCTCAATTATGATTATTGCATAATGCTTAGCGACACACAAGATTAGCCAAATTATAGTATAGATACGATTTACGATATATAGGAAGTATCAAAGTGGTCGAAACGGGAATGACAAAAATAGCGTATATTGCTTCGAGCAATAAATATTTACCACTATGCTTGATAATGAATCGATCGATAAACTATTGCTATACCACTTATCTAAGCACTGAACTATCGCGCACACACGCGCGCGCACGCACGGACGCACGCATGCACGCACGCACGCACGCACGCATGCACGCACGCACGTAAAAATAGATGACAACAGCGGATATGTATAGATGAAAAATCATATATTATATAAAAATCGAATATTTAGTATTAATTAGTATTAATATTATTATTTACGAATTTGACCATTAATTTTTATTATTAATATTAATAATAAATATGATCAATAAAATTAAAATATAATTAAACAATTATTAATAAAGTTATAAACAAACACCCATTAAAATACATATATATCAGGAATATATATAATATATCTTTTTTTATTAATATGATATACATATTTATCCTACTCACCTCTGTGCGATATTCGCACCCCGTAGTTCGCTCAGGACCGCTTCGCGAGTCGTCGACAAACCCAGTACCCCTATAACGACGTAACTCGCCTCCGCGCAGAATTACGCAGAGAATTCAATTCAATCGAATCTCTCGCCTGA
>NW_014578606.1:21884-47334 GCF_000485595.1 Priapulus caudatus
AGGTATTAGATATTATTATTTACGAATTTACGAATTTAATTTTTATTATTATCATTATATAATAAATGTATATCAATTAAATTAAAATAAATTAAACAATTATTATAAAGTTAATAAACAAAACACCTCATTAAATACATATATATCAGGAGATATATATAATATACTTTTTTTGTATTATATGATATACATATTTATCCTTACTCATCCTCTGTGCGATTATTCGCACCCCGAGCTTCGCCAGGACCGCGTCGCCGAGTCTGTCGACAATCCCAGTACCCCTATATACGACGTAACTCGCAGCTCGCGCCAGAATTACGCGAGAATTCAGATTCATGAATCTCTCGGGCTGGTCGAGACCAGGGGGCGACTATAGCACGGACCTCATGACTTTCTTGCTTCGAGGTGTACTGCTAAGGGGTATATGTATTATTATATATATAATATTTATTATAAAATTACATATAATCCTATAGTGCTAGATATGGGCGGCGGGGCTTGCAAAGTGCAGTGTGCGACTTGGCAGTCTTGTTTTCATTTCTTACATTCATGCTATGTTATTACTCGTGCCTTGAACCAACTTCGACAAAGGTACTCTATTATTATAAATTGATTCCTAATGAGAATAATTGTTCAGTGGACGTGACCATTGTTAGTAAGACAGATCGTCGAAAGGGGTTTATATAATATCGATCTCAGTTAATTTTCAATGTAATGTTGATGGCGATGTGTTGTGTGTGTGGTAGTGTGTGGTGGGGCGGAACCGCGTTTTGTCGTTGGCCGCTGTGTTGTGTGTGTGTGGTGTGTGTGGTGCTGTGTGTGGACCAGGATTGGTGGTGTGTATGTGCTGTGTGTGGACCCTTGTGTGTTTGTGCTGTGAGGGTCGTGTGTGTGATTAGATGTGTGTGTGTGTGTTGTTTAGTGTGTGCGCGCATTGTGTGTGTGTGTGCTGTGTGTGTGTGTGTCGTGTTTGTGCGTGTGTGTGTGTGCCGCGATGTGTGTGTGTGTGTGTGTGTGTGGCTTGTGGTGGTTTGTGATGTGTGTTGTTGTGTGTGTTTGTGTGTGTGCTGTGTTGCTGTGTGTGTTGTGTGTGTGTGGGGCTGTGTGTGTGTGTGTGGGCGTGTGTGGTCTATGTAGTTGGTTGTGAGCCTGGTTCTGGTGTGCGTCTGTTTGTGTGTTGTGCTGTCGTCGTGCCAAGTCGCTGGTGTGTGTGTGTCGCTGTGTGTGCGGTGTGACGCGAAGTGTGTGTGATGTGTGGGCGCGTGTGTGTCTATTGCAATGTGTTTGTTACTTTCTTCTCTCTCTCTCTCTCTCTCTCTCTCTCTCTCTCTATATATATATTATTATATATATATATCTTTTTCTCTGCCCTCGCTTCTCAGGCTTCTAACCCGGTTAGCTATTCCCTGGTCAGGGAGCGTTGTCGCGTGCGGCGGTCGCGCGATACGCAACAGAATTAAACGCTCGAATTGAGCAATTAAAAAAAGATCATATTCCATATCATCAATCAAGAATATCATAATTATATCATAGGATCAAGGTTTTATTATAACTATAAGCGAATCTACGCAACGCTTATTTCATGTCACACAACCGCAAATCTAGTGCACCGAACGCAGTAAAATTATAATCGCACCAATAGCATATTTTATGCGCTTGTTTGAATATGAAATTATATGCCAGGTCTTCTCTGTAATAGCAGGCGCAGAGAGGCGCATATAATCAAGTCAAATAATCAGGGCACACCGGAAACAAAACAGTAAAAGAGTCGAAGCAACCATCGTACCAGATTATTTCGTGTAAATTAAAACGTTAAAAAAAACTTTTGTAATTGTTCATAACATTTTATTTGTAATATTTCCTAGTTTGTTATGTAGGCGCTAATTACTCTGCCAATCTGTTTTCGCATTACTCCTCGGTTTCCTGTTATCTGGAGGCAATTTCCAAGAGTCTGATGAACCCCCGAGATTCCTGACAAATATGCATTTAAGGTGTATAAATTCTCATTGAACTATACCTGTAGTATGTTCCAGTAGCGCGACAGCCTTCCAGTGGCCTCTACGACAGGCGAACAGACGGGTCCTAGCATCGAGATCATTGTCGGCCCAGGTTCCGTAAGCATGCGGGTGACTGCGTACATGCCTAGACCAATGTGACACTAGAAATACAGACAGAGGACGAAACTTTATATTCTCCAGTAGCGGTTACAGCAATGGGTGAACGCTGGCCGAACACCGAAGCAGCGAGGGTGTCTTTCTCGGCAGGGTATGTTGGCAACAACCCATACCAGAAGGGGGGGGGGACAACAGTTCATGTCAGTGCTTCAAACTGTAATTTTTTGCTTCTAATGAGCAATAAACCGAGCAACGATAGGTAAAATGGAGATCTGAAATGACCATAAATGACGGGTTTACGTTCTCTTTCTCTTGTTTTTAGTATTGATTAGTATATTGATTCCAAAGCGGGGGAGGGCATGTCCGAATGCTTTCCCTGATATGCATGCCAGTACAGTGTCGTGTAGTTTCACTATCGATAATAGGCTACGATTATTATGACTCGTATTCTATATGTAAGTGATGCAGTATATAACAATCCGTTTAACTATGAATGGAGCAGCATAACTTATACGCCAGCCATTTTAAATTGTTGCAACGTACCACAATAACACAGAAAACGCCACAAGCGAATTAACCCAGGCGATTCATTCAATGACGACCCCCTCCCCCAATATAGCCCAAACGAGCCCCCCTCCGTAACTACCTGCGTGTCGTTCCAGATTACGTTCAGTTGATAGTCGGGTAGAATGTCGCTGCGGTTGTTAATCTGGTCTATCGCCATCATCGCCGCCACCCGCAACGCACCGCCACTTGGCCACCTGCTGCCCGTCATCGGAGCGAATCCAGCGATGTAGAGATTCAACTTGCCGTCGCTCGTCCGCGCGTCCGTCGTGTTGTCGGCCGTTGCTGCCCCTGCAGCAAGTAAGCCGACGATCACTGCTGCTATGCGTGCGGCACCGCGGTTGCGCTGCCGTGCTCGCATCATGCCGACGACGCACTGCTAGCCGCGTCGCGTCCGCGCGCGGGTTATATCAAGTTGCCGCTACCCTGAAAACCGCGCGCGCTGACGGCTTGACAACACTTGCTCAAGTCGTCACGACAGATATTCTAGATAGACGTTATGCATTCGCACGGAAAGATATTACAATGGCGAGTAAGTAACTGTCATGTCGGAAGCGAAAGAGGCGTGTGACGTGCGACACGCGAGAGGAAGTAAGTTACTTAGTAGATTGCGTAAAGCGGTTTCACTTGTTAATGGCGCCGGCGATAATCGTTGTTTGTTGTCACTCAGGCTTGCCCACGTAAGCATGCCGTGTGAAGACGCATAGTCGGGTGCCTCTGCAAAGTCAGTATTAGCACATTCATCGCTGATCTACACGTCTATTGCTGCATAACAGTTGACAATTGCGATATATCAGATGCAATACAAAGTACGTACTAGTTTGCGTGCGTGTGCGGTATCTATCTAGTAAAACCTAGAGATAAAACACCTAACATGTGATAGGGCCGCTTCCGTTTTTGTTCTTTGAGATTTTCATCCGAGCTTCGTAATAATGTTTGCGATATAAATCAGTAGATATCACCGCCGTTTGTTAATTAATTGGCAAAGTATCTGTTTATCCGCATCTTGTGAATTTGAGTCGAGTGGATTTTGATCATATGTGGGAGAGACAATTAGAGTCTAGGTTAATTGAATGCTTAAAGCTGCTTTCCCACAAACTCCACAAGGTATCTACTCAAAGTAGGCTAGTGTTCTATGCAAGCATTTTGTGCAAAAATGTTTTGATCGTATGCTTCCTTGTTCGGCCAAAAGCATTCAACGCTTTTGTGCGGTGCAATCTATTAACACAGCGGCTCCGTGAGTAGTAAGGAAACCTGTACTCTCGCCCTGAGGGAGGATTCCGATTGGTTGAGACACCACGTGACCACGTCCACGTGACGTGACATCACTACCACGTGGATACAGTGAGTTATGATATGTTCAGGACTAAGATAATATAGGATCCTATAATATTATCTTATATTATAATATATATATAATATATATAAGATAATATGATCCTATATTAATCCTATATTATCTTACTCCTGATATGTTCACAGAATATATGGTAAAAGAATGGGAGTTAGTAAATCATCAGAGAGGGACCACTACCAGTTATGAAGGAACGCCAAAACTCATGTTAACCCAGTTCGATAAGGTAGAGTATAGCATACATTTCAAAGTATTAAAATTCTACTTAGAACAGGGTATGATTATTAGAAAGATACATCGAGGCTACTCGTTCCAACAAAGCGCATTTTTCGAACCCTACATTAATTTTAATTCGTTCAAAAGAGCGCACGCACGAAACGACGTTGAGAAAGATTTCTGCAAACTTCTCAATAATGGATCTATCTGGCTTAATTGTTACTCAAACGTAAAGATTGAAAACGTACAGCTGACGTTTCGCCTCCTATCAGGAGGCTTTCTCAAAGCTGACTGAAGATTATCAGTTTTGACCACCAAATAGTGTAGTGGTCAACAGCTTAGTCCACACGTGACTGAGTCTGTATCCCACCTCGTCACGGTTGATGTTTGGGTCTTGCGGATCCAGATGGCCTCCTTAATCCAACGCCTGATTTTGATTGGCTCGCGATCGATGATCTTAGAATTCTCCCAATCGATTGTGTGATTGTCCTTCGCTGCGTGGTCCGTGATCGCGGATTTGGTTAATTCGGTAGCCGACTGTTTTCGTTGGGCCCTTGTGAATGATTTGGGTGCTACGGTGTTTACGTCATTTTTATGTTCTTTAAGGCGGGTTTCAAATTTTCAGCCGGTTTCTCCAATATAACTTTTTTCACACATTGCACACGGTATCTTGTAGTCTTACAGTCTGTAATGTTGTGTATATCTGTTCTGTCCTTAGGGTGTACCAAATGCATTTTTAAGGTCTCAAGCGGTCTAATTGTTAATGCCACACCTGCATTTTTTAGGTAACGTTAAACTACGTCCGTGACACCTCTGACATATGGTAGGACAATCATCGCCTTCGGTTTCTCAGTGGAGGTTTTCTTATGGGATGTTGTTTGTACGCGTGAAGTGTTCATTTCCTTGGACACTTTTCGAGTGCCCATTTGGGGTAGCCGCATTTACCTAGCGCGTTGTTGATGTGGCGCGCTTCGGCTTCCCGGTGTGTGTGTGTGTGTGTGTGTGTGTGTGTAATATATAGATAGAGTACATAGTTCCCACTTACTTCAATAGCCTATTAAATAATTCTCTTTGTAGGTATAACCAACCCCAACGACCACTACGCGATCTGACGTGATCGTATGCCACAATGAGAGCAATGATATGTCATTACAGCTTTACATCTATCAAGGCCAGAGGAAATGTCATTACTGTGTGGTGGCAGTTGTTCGATATCATGTGATGGTGACAGGAATTACATGAATTTATTCCAAATGTTGTCAGGTGTTGTTCAGTAATAACTTGAGATGGGAATTTTCTGTCAATAGCCAGCGGGGTGGTGATAAATATATATTACGGACATAAAACGCTCAGTCTAAATGCAATTGCGTCGAAATTTGCGGGCATTTGAGACGCTGTCAAGCAATGAATTTATTATCGTCCGTTTGGATTATTAGAGAATTACGTAGCGTACATGCAAATCGTATTGTAAAAATGTTCCAGCAAGTGTTAAACAGAATTTGTAGTGTCACGTGATATTTCACATAACCTAATGCAATGAGTGATCACGTGTGATAATTTAATCGTCAGTAGTTGAGACAATATGAATTATTTGAATTTCAATGGCATTATTTTAGAGAAACAAACAGAACCGCAACTAATTTACCGACAGATGGTACACTTGCCGCCTTTACGCTAATTTCGGTTGCAGTTTAAAATTTATAAAGGTTTGTTACACATAGAAAACTGCTTTGAGGATCGGATAAATTAATTTTACGCATCTCACTTAGCTCCATGTCTATGAACACTGAAGAAAGTGTTCATTCAGGAGGCGGAGTGCTAGGCTAAACCTTCGTAGAGACAATCCCATGCACCTAAATCATATAATACCAACACACAAAAACAATGACAATTGCTATTTACGATGTTACAGATAAATTATTCTATTAATGAATATATCCTTGATAGTTTTGTGTCTATCAGTCATCAATTGTCTCGATCACCCACGTCCTCTTTCGTTCTTTCTCTCCCCACTCTACGACGCGAAAAGTAAAGCCATGCGGGCGACACAGTTCGTCATGTTCCACACTGTAAACACCACGCGATTCAACAAATAGCTACAAGCAGAATTTACTCCTCCGGCTCAATCTTATAAATTGAATAGCTTTCCCAATACTAAGTAATTGTAACAATAGATGGCGCCAGGATGCAACAGACCGCAGAATGAGAGCGTCGGGTTCTTAAACAATCATTTGCTACCGCTTTAAATTTTTCGCGATTTGCTCGTCAGCTTGGAATGAGATATTACAAGGCCGTAACCTTGATAAGAAAACGACAGCAGCTACTTTTTAATTTGCGAGCCAAAATAAAATAAGAAGCCTAACATACATGAAGTCAACGTGAATGTAAACAATAATAGAAATTGATTATTTCTTCATTCCTATTTCTATCCTCAACGACCTTAACTTATTAAAAACTGTTGAAGTAAAATACTCCAGTGAAAGTATTCACTTATAACTACTTGGTTAGGTAGCGCAATTTGGCACCAGGGAATTTCTCGGCCTATGGCTCTGATTTCTAAGCAAAACTGCATTGAACACTAACAAACGCACGGCGGTTTCGTCTTGCGTCAACAGTAATAAGAATAGTGAGTTACATAGCGCCCTGATTGCAACGAAATACACGAAGACCGTGTTAACGAGCATTAAAAACTAGTACGGTGTGAATACAGTTCTGATTACATGTGGCGCACCCTACCCAACTGGTGCTCTATTTGCTTCTAATGGACGTTCACTCATGAAGAAAGTGAGAACGGGGGACAATCGATTTAGTTCTACCCAACGTTGACATACTAGACCGTGACTTTCTCTCGTTCTCTCTCTCTCTCTCTCTCTCTCTCTCTCTCTCTCTCTCTCTCTCTCTCTCTAAGCGCACACGTGGCGATTTCTCGGCGATTTTGTCGCCGGCAACAGAATCGCCGGTACTAGCGATAAAAATCGCCACGTGTGCGCCGGGCTTTAAGAAGGGCATGAAGGGAAAACAAGAACGGAAAGGAGGAAGGCTTCGAAGGGAAGAGAAACGAGAGCGAGGGCAAAGAAGCCCTGAAAAGAAATGGTCGGGTAGAAGGTATGGGAAAAAAGATACAGGAAAAATTAGCAAAGGATAAGGCAGAGGCATACAAATGTGATAGAAGGAAAATAGAGGAGTAGCGTGTGATGGAGGGAAAATACGAGACGATTGGTAAGGTAAAGAGATGCAAAGACGCGAGAGCGATGAGAGAGGACACATAGTGAAGATATAGGTCATTTCGAAAATATAAGAAGAAACAAACTGTCGCAATTTATAATCACATTACTAAAAACAATTTTAGATGGTCTTTCATGTTTTATCCTAAATGCCACATTAACTTCGTCGTCAATTCTATTTTCTGCCGACACCTTACAAATAACTTCCATTCTTAACGTCCTAAATGCGATTACCCGTGTCTAAAATTTCTTACACCAACAGAAAACTCGATAAAGTGCCTAATAGCAATGGCTTTTAGCAACAACCATTACCATTCATGCCATTACCATGACCAATCAGGACACGACATATCGGTGCAAGGATTTGAGTCAGGCGACCGTACCTCTAAGAAAAGATATCTGAGACGAACAACTTGCATTTCCGGTGTCACGAAAAATACCACGTAAATATAAGAAGATCTACTGTCACGCATGTGTCATACGTGCCTTTCACGTGTGCAGTGCTCACAAGGATTGCGCATATTGAGGAAGTATGTTAACGCATACGAATTGGGGGATCAGGAACGGAGGGAAGAGGAAGGCGAATGAAAAGGAAATAGGGAGGTGTGAAAAGAGGAAGAGAAGAAGGGAGAAACTACAAATTAAGAGGAGGGAAGAGCGAGAGGATGAAAAAGATGAGAAATATTCGGGATGTTCAAAAATAGGAGTCATGGGTTATAGTTAGAAGGCTCAGGTGGTTGAGCTGGGAGCGGTAGCAGAAGAGAGGGCCAAAATCCATGCAATTAAAGTCACGGCATATTCTCTGCTTCTGATGCCAACTGAACTTAATGTGAATAACAGCGTTTCAATGTTTGAATCCTCACACACTATCACGAAAAGCAAATCAACACATGACGCATACTCCGGCTTGCTCATGCGCACTCTGTCGCGTGTCGTTGCACTGCGTCATTTCTGATCTTCCTTTGTTCGTCGTCGTGTGTTTGTTACATGATCGGTCTTGCCGCTCGTGTGCTTACATACATATTCAATAACACACGACCGATTTAATTCTGGGAATTGGCCGTTGATAGTGCTTTGTGAATTACGGCCTTCTTGTGAGACGGCACTTAACCGCATGTAGGTCGCGAACATGTTAACAAGGCTCGGCATCAGATGCACTGCGAGAAAGGTAGAGCAAGAGAGAGAGAGAGAGAGAGAGAGAGAGGGGGGAAGAGTAAGCGAAAAAGAGAATATAAAAGGAAGAGCGCGGGATAGACTGGGGCCTCGTAATATTCTCCCGGGATGTGCTAGTTTGCTATTACTGTAGTAGTACAGCGTAGACTTTCCTCTACGCTATCGTTCGGGAACGATTTTCTGTGATTGCTGATCCTTACTGTGTTTACGGTTGCTGCTATTGACCCTTTCGGTGTATGGTGCGGCGTCAACTTTTCGGTGAACATTTCTCGGTGACCGTTTCATGACTGTCACAGTACCATCCGAGGCCGTTTATTGTTTGCGGTCAACCACTGTAGCGCGTGCATCGCCACCAACGCTACGCAGGCACGTGGGGCGCGAGTCGAAGCCACCAACGCCCTCTATAACTACCATCATCATCGTCGCACTTGTCGCGTTGTGTTTCGCACAATACGTGACTAGAGTCCATTTTCAACTATAGGAGACCCTATGCGAGACGTCAGCACTTTCTGTGCTAACATCGTACGTCTTGCACTGCACGCGTAGCGGGAGACGGGGGAGGCGGAGGCATCGGCGGCGTTTCTGGCGGTGACGAGTCAGCCGTGTGTCGCTTCGCAGTACCATTGTCACACACCTTTACCCCCGACCTAAAAATCTCCAGTTCTTTTAACGCCTCCTCGTAGTCCTGCTTTACCTGTCCGACAATAACAAAAAACATGGTTGCACGGCCAGTTGTACGAACAGCGATCTTTAGAAGCAAATGAGGACTAAAATTAAGGATTTTTATGTTAAATAACAAATAATGCTGAAGGTTATTATAATAATAATTATCATGATTATTAATATCATGGTCATTGTCATTATATAGCGACTCGCGTAACACTCACGACCTTTGTTATGTAAGCATAAAGACAATATTTTAAGTTAACTGATTTAACACGAGGTGAGATATATTACAGCTTTAATGCGATAACAATATAATAAACATAATTAATGGTATCACACATGACACATAGACGTAAGTTTACTATCGGGTCTCGGAAATATCAGGAGTTCCTATCGTTGATATAATATCGACATAAAAGAAACGCCACATTTGTACAAGTTAGGGTGTAAACACTTGACAACAAACAATTCCGTGTCAACAAACACAACAAGCAACGCACGCCTTTATTTGTTGTCGTGTTTTTCGTGTGAATTGAACTCGGCATGAACGTGGTGGCTCGGCTCGAGCCATGCCTATAAATATCCACAATGCAATTTCCCGCCGTCGTTGCAACTGACGGCACGCAATATAGCTGGCGATGTTGCCACGTTATAAAATACAAGTACACAATGTCTACGCGCAGACGAGCGGTATGTGACGTTGATGATAACGTCAATGTCGGACAACGACGGCACACGCGAGGCATCGGCTACGTAGGCTACCGTAGGCAGGTCACGGTAAATTACGATGGGCAGGTGCTAATTTTTAATTCTAAAGTTATGACAGATATGACGCCCATACCAACTATTATAACGCGCGTTCGTTATAATATACGAGTGCACGGCGTTAGACGAAGAGCGGCTAAAATGTGGTAACGCTACGTGCTGCTTTTTAACTAAGGGTTTGACGATATGCGATGAGCTTTTAGCCTTAAGTGCACACATTTGTAGCGCTTAGATTCGTTTACCGTGCCTGACGAAGCCAAACGAAATTTAATCACATGCAGGAGGTAATGGCCACCGCGCAGCAGGGCTGGCGAGACGTGCGTATAAGTGAAACTGCGACTCCGTTAGATGTTGACGATGCCGCGAAGGCCGCTTAGTTGATCTAACAAAGTTATGACGCGGTTTCTCAGTTCGAAAACAGCAACATTATGTCTAAGATTGTCTAAGATAGCAGTGAGCCCATCTGCTCATTACGATGGAGGTTGGAGGGAAGCGGAGAGGGTCCACATACACTGAGTAGAAGGAAGGAAGGAAGGAAGAAGGGGAGGGCGTCCACATACGCAGGAACGACGGGTACGGGCACCCCACACGTAGGAAAGAAGAGGATAGAGTCACCGTACGAATTCCGTTAATAGGTGAGAAGCGCGCGACTATCGCGGTGTTAGATGGGTTTCCCGTCTCTTCACGTCTGTAATACAAGTCTATTCGTTTGGCGAACTGAATTAACGTGGTGCCGGTCTACTACGGTGTACGGCTTCTGCAAGGTGGCGCGCGTTAGAACGTATCCCTAGAACGTATATTCCGGATTCCAACAAACGCATCGTCGTAAATATACACACGTGCACGCGCGTGGAACGGTTGGTTATTGTAGAATCGATTTATGTGCGAGACAAGAAGTAGGCTTATATATATATATATATATATGGATATCCACGACATAGAATGTTACATGAATCAGGCATAAATGAAAATCCATGAATCTTATACACCGAACTGCTATGCTATCCGAAGTTGTTGTCGCGATGGTTTTGATTCGACGACTGCATTCATTTGATATGAATCGTGACGAGTGTCCGCTCCCTGCGACGTTGATTTATTTTGATCGTTGTTTAGCAGAATAAACACGCGCGCTTTGCCTGAGGTTCACCAACGTTCTTTTGTTCGCAGACGCAGCAACAATACACGCGAGACTACCTGACATGTTAGTGTACACGCAATAATGCGCTGTTTGTCGTGAGCCACATTCGCAAGCACGGCGTACACGTAAAAAGACGAGCACGGCTAAATCACTAGATTATTGTCTTTTATGGATCCCTGTGACAACCGATTACAGTGCACGTCACCCGCCATCCCCATGCATTTTCGTGTATCGCGCGCATAAATTATGTAATTCTTAAATGAAAAACCGCTAGCGTGCGGCATACACACATCCGGTATCGAGCACTACAACTAACACTCACCTATGTATTTGGAGTCGTTTAGGACAGGCACGGATACTTTCCGAGTTTCCCACGCGAGAAAAGCTCCAAATATTAATAATAAACCTATAAGGGCAAACAATATTGAAGTTTAGTGACGATCGTCAAGACATTGTAAAATTGTTGCATGATTACAAATTGTCGGCAAACGTCATGAAATTCACTCAAGCCGATAGCATTAATTCTATTTGACAGTAGGGGAGTAGCTTTTATGAGCAAATATAGCGTGAGTAGGGGGCGTGACTTTCATAGCACGGATGTGACGTCAACAGCAGAGGCGTGGTTTCCACGACTTAGGCGGATGGAATAGCGTAATTAATACGACAGGGCGTGGCCATCAGAGCTCACAGCCATAGTACCCGCTCTCAAGCATACATTACCCGCGCACATTTCAGCGGTAAATTATTATTATGCAATTAGTGCAACCGCTATAAGCACGTACGCATATCGAGCACATTCTGAAAACAGCGAACTACCTCGAGTGATCATTACATTATAGTACTGTATACTGTGGCTACCAAGAAAAGAGATATATACAGCGTTCGTAAGCGTTCGTAAGCGTCACGTAAGCAGCCAAAGTCCACGAGTACGTTGGAAAGGAGAGCGGACAAATCAGTCAAGTAGAGAAGAGTATTGATTCTGCTCTGCATGCTAGCTGGACTTAATTATAACTAATCATGATAAAACAAAGAGTAACTATAACACTGAAGATGACGACTAAGACATCGACGATGATGATCACGAAGACACAGAGTGATAACGCCACCGCTATCGTCAACGTTTAGCGCCAACGAAGACGCCGACGCTGACACTGACGGTGACACCGGCGCTGACGCTGACGCAAACGGTGACGCACACGGTGACGCAGACGCTGACACTGTCACCGACGCTGACACTAACACTAACATCATTAGCAACACGAATGACGTAACTACAACAACTGCAAATATTTCTATCGACTTACCTTTATATGCATAAAGTGCACCGGCAAAGTACCAGTGCTTCTCTTTACTCTCAAAAACTATCATTTGTGGAATGATGAGTTCGTCCTCATTAAGAGGGTTTGGCTGAAAATGACGGATAAGGTGATATATACGTCATGTGCCCAGTCTCCTCGCGCGTATAATCGTCGGCTATGACGTCATACGCCAGCCTCCGCACATCTGTCCTAATTCGTCACGAATGACGTCATACGCGCAGCCCACCCCCCACATGTGTATTCGTCACTAATGACGCCATACGTCAGTCTACAGACACGTGCATTTGGTACAACAGTACAACAGTGAGCTGCCGCAATTGTACACCTTTGCACTATTTCGTCTCTAGAAAATGCCTTTTTTGGCATTTTTTTTCGCCGAAATTCGGCACTAGAGTGCAATAATTTGCATTATGCACGCAAGGTAGATGCCTCGTGGACGTTTAGAAAGCATTAGAAGTAAAATTATTCGTGTTGTGTAATTGTGCCATTCCAGCTAGTGGCGTAGCCATGGTCGCCGGTCGGCCATTTTTGTGTATGAAACGGCCGACTACTCTGTAGAAATTCGCATCATAGAGCTGGCAAAAGTTTCGAGCGGAGCATAGAGCACGAATCTGTAGTTATTTAACATGAATAAAGTGTATGTTTTGTAAGCGCAGTAACAGTGTGCGTATTTTTAATTAATTTCTGTTCGAGGCTTATTCAGGCCTGCAGCCTATGGACGCCCTCTACTGTTGTTCAACACCTATAGTCGGCCATGACGTCATACGCCAGCCTCCGCACATCTGTCTTCGTCACGAATGACGTCATACGCGCAGCCCTCCCCCCACATTTGTATTCGTCACCAATGACGCAATACATCAGTCTACAGACACGTGCATTCGGTACTCATGACATCATACGCCCCGCTACAAAACACGTGTCTCTGTATTTCACATGACGTCATACGCACCCTCTCGGCTCCTCGCGCCAGCCCTCTTGCAGCCTTATATACCGCGCTCACACGGTAATGAATTGGTTCGAGCTAAATGGGCAAAATTTTGCTCAGGCTAAATTTGGCTCGGGCCGGTTTGAGTCGGAGCGTTCACACGTACGCAAGTGAATACTGTCTGTCAAATTCAAATTCAAATAAATTTTATTGCACAAATATCTCACATATACTGTGTTTACTTCCGTTCCGAGTTCAATTATCAATCTTGAAAAAATGCATCCTGATCAAATTTTTCTAATTAAATACTGTTTTGGACTTTATTTCGTCGAAGTACACGTTCGACACTCGCGGCATCTACCGCTCTACCGATTTAGCTGGTGCTAAAATTTGGCTCGGGCCTAGTCAGACGTTTTCGATGAGACCAAATTAATTGGCTCATGTTAACTCGGCACGGCCCCGAAAAACCGTCCGTGTGAACGCTCGGCTCGAGCCAAATTTGTACCATGTACCAACGAACGGACGCATCATTATCATAATCAATACACGCGCCTGTCGCCCTCTAGCGGTTCCGTAACAAAGCGGGATGTAATTATCTATGTTAGTATGATGTCGCATTGTCGATCACCTGTTCTATATTTTCATTGTCGTGTTACACCGTCTGCGTCTTGTTTTATCAGTGCGTTTATGTGTCACATTGTCACATTGTCACGTTGTAACTCTCACCCTGCTCATCCGCTGCCTGGTAAAGCAGGGTGGACACGAGCGAATATTTTTCGCCCAATCGCGGCGATTTGGAAATCGCTTCGAAATTTCGCTCGTGTGCCCGCTACAGCGACCGTACGGCGACTGAAGTGAATCCAGTCGCGCGATCAATCGCACGTATCTAACATGTTTGATATTTTCGCCCGATTTTATTTCGCCGGCGATCAGATTGCCGAGAAAATCGCTCGCGTGGCCACTATGGCGAGTACAGTCGACGGACAATCACTGGACGGCGCCATATTGTACAGGACACATGATCGTTGGATTTGTAGGGTGCGTTGGCGTATACGGTCTCGAGTAATATTGCAGCGTTCGCCCGTTTTCCTCATCGGGCGTAAAATTTCGCCGACGATTTATAAACGCGGCTATCGGCGAAAAATATCGCTCGTGTGCCCCCTTGCTTAACTCTGCCCATCAGCTGGACTGTTTAAATTGCAGACGGGGTTGGGTATGTTTCAGCGGCAGAAGCTATTGATTTCGACGATAGAGGTGGCCATATTTCACCGTCAGGAGCTCCACGACGTTCATTGCTTTGCCAACAGCAGGTGACCAATCATCTCGCTTCTTCGCAGGGGTCTCTCCATGTTGCCACACGCGGGAATAACACGCGACTGTTCGTCTGCTGGCGTTGGTAAGGCGGTGGCGCTGCCCGCGGGCAGTGGCCTACGTGCGCAACGCCGCGAGGGAATGTGCATGCGTGCGTGCGTACGTGCGCGTGAGAGAGAGAGAGTGACCGCTGGTGTGGCGTGGTGACAGACGGGGGGTGGGGGTGACCTGGATATTTGGCGGTGCGGCGGCGCGGCGAGGCGTGTCATTGCCAACGTCGTACCCTCGATTTAAAGTCGCTGCGCCGTCACTGCGCCACACTCTAGCAGAACACATCGTCGCCTCGAAAAGCGCCGAACTACGTACGCTCAGAATGGTATCAGGAGAAATACAAGGATCAATCAATCCAAACAACAACAACAATCAAATACAAATCAGAACAATCACCCCCCGGACAATTACACCCGGACAATTACTCCCCGGACATTTACCCCCCCATGCCATTCACCCCCGGACAATTACCCCCGGACATTTACCCCCCGGACAATTACCCCCCGTACATTTAGCCCCGGACATTTACCCCCACCCCTAACAATCACCCCCCGGACAATTACCCCTCACACATTTACCCCCCGGACAATTACCCCCGGACATTTAACCCCCGGACATTCCCCCACGGACATTTTAGAGGAGGAGTTAGAGGCAACGACGGAGAAGGTAGTGGAGGGAGAGGAGGACAGATAGGAAGGGGAAAGGAGGAGGGTAGAGAGTACGAGGATCGAGGGCTGCAGTCGTGGGTTGCAGGAGGAACGAGTATAGCAGGAGGGGGGCCGATGTGATGGAGGAGGTGGACGAGGAGAAGGTAGAGGCGCCCTCCTCCTACACCTCCCGTTCTCCTCCTCTCTCCTCCTCCTCCTCCTCCTCCTCTCATCCCTCCTCCTCCACCTTCTTCCCCTCCTCCTCTCCTCCTCCTCGCTCCTTCCACCACCTTCTACCACGTCTTCTTCCCCTCCTCCTTCACCAACCTCCTCTTCCTTCTCCTCCCCTCCTCCACCTTTCTCCTCCTACTCCTCCTCCTCCAACATTCATCCCCCTCTCCTCCTCCTCCACCCCTTCTCCCCACGTATCTCCCCCTCCTCTCTCCTCCACCTCGTCTCCACCTCCTTCTCACCCTTCTTCCTCCTTCTCCTCCCCCCCTTATCTCTCCCCTCTCCTCCTCCTCTCCTCCTCCACCTTCTTCCCCATCTTTCTACTCCTGCCTCCTCCTCCACACACTTCCCTCGCTCCTCAACCTTTCTCCTTGCTTTCACTGTTCAAACAATTAATAATAAACACCAAGTGAGTATATTGTCCGGCGTTTGGGCCCAAATGTCCGCGGGGGGGGGTAAATGTCCGGGCGGTAAATGTTCGGGGAATAATTGTCCGGGGGGCTTAATGACCGGGGGGTAATTGTCGCGGGGTATAAATGTCCAGGGGTGCGATTGGTCCGGGGAGGGGGTAATTGTCCGGGGGGTAATTGTCGGGGGGTAATTGTCCGGGGGGTAATTGTCCGGGGGTGATTGTCCGGGGGGTATTTGTCCTAGAACCATTAATATAGAGGGAACTGGCCCTCGGACGTCGGTGGCCGTTAACTGCTAAGATAATTTTCTTCGGCCGTTTTAATACGGTGAAGTTGGATCCGGGCGGGCTGCCAGCACGTGTGCAGGGTATAAAATCAGAGATATAATATTCATTTTTCTCGCAGCATCACGCCCTGAGTTTCGCGTTATGCCTATGTTAATATACAGGGAATTGGGCCTCGGACGTCGGTCGCCGTTGACTGCTAAGATAATTTTCTTCGGCCGTTTTAACACGGCCAAATTGGAGCCGGGCGGGCTGCCAGCACGTGTGCAGGGTAAAATCAGAGATATGATATTCATTTTTCTCGCAGCATCACGCCCTGGGTTTCGCGTTATGCCTATAGTAATATACAGGAAATTGGGACTCGGACGTCGGTCGCCGTTGACTGTTAAGAAAATTTTCTTCAATAACCACACAATATCGCGTCAGCCAGTCATTCAGTGAACGCTAATGAACCGGCAGGCTAATGAACCGGTAGTGATTACCAAGGAGCTCCTTGGTGATTACTGGTGGTGTTCACGTGTCATAAAGTTTAAAATGGCGTTTAGCAACAAGTGTATGTTCTTCGATGGTTATTGTATACAGTTGCTATCATTGCTGCTCATAGGTTTCCTGTCGATTGCTACCGCATTGCACATCGAAGCTTACAACGTAGATACATTTCAGGAAGAATATGCGTTGCCAGATCTGCCATTTGGCGATGATGCGTTAGAACCGTATATCGATGCGGCTACTGTCAAAGTTCACCACCGAGGCCACCACGCCGCCTATACTAGTAAACTCAACACTGCGCTACAGGCAATGCTAAAAGAGGTTAGTTCGTGTTGCGGCTAGCCCGACCGCGAATTTTTTTTTCTACACATCAATTGGTCTCCTCTCAGGACCTCTGATTGGCTGCTTTGATTTGACCACACCATAGATAGTGTTTGGGATACCATACTCCGTAGATAGTATATAACCCGAGTTGGTTTATTGTTAGTGTTACACTGTTAGGACTTAGGGTTAGGGTTGAGGTTACGATTTTTGCATCATTATTACGGATATAGTCTGATGCGGAAGTTGAAATGCGTAGTCCAATGGATCAAGCCCAATGGATGTAACGTGTAGGAAAAAAAAATTTGCAGCCCGACCAGGCTGCAAGAAGACTAATGCTAGCCGCACACTATCCGATTTTGCACTGTACACAGCACTAAGCCCTCGCACACTATACGGCCCGCTCCCGATCGATCGGGAGGGCCCCGCACACTGTCCGACTCAAAGTTGGCGCAAACCATGGCACTCTCGTCGCGTTCCAAGCGGATTTGGCGTGTACTAAGGGTCGGGAGTGTTTTCCCGCCATGTTTACCGAATGCGGTTCCCATAGCGCTGCTCTGTGATGGGTCAATTTTCTTCAGCGCTCGCCGATCGGGTCGGATGGCCACGCACACTATCCGAGTCGCGTCGTAAGCCCTCGCACACTATCCGCTCCCGATTCAAAATTCGAATCGGGCCAAAAAAACCTCGGGCCAAACTTAAGCCTCCCGATACAAACTTAAGCTTCCCGATACAAACTTAAGCCTCCCGATCACTCTCGGGTCGGATAGTGTGCGACTAGCATAACCCCCCTCGTTTTCGATGTATGACCCTGCCCGGGGCGCGAGTATTTTTTTCCCAGTCGACATAGAATTTAGCGCCTTCTGATTGGCTGCTTCGATTTGCTTTGCCTTTGACAAGAGAATAAACTTTTCAGCAATATTTTTAGAAGGTCCGATGAAAGATCTGGAAGGTCCAAATATGTAACGTTTGTTTGGCTAATAGATCGTTTGGTAACAGTGGGTCCTTTTTTTGATACAAAACTAAACGTAAACAAGCTCGTTTTTGCCCTCGTTTGATACATGTGTCGTCTGCAGGCATTCCGAGTTACTCGCACGAGCGACGAGTTACTTCCAGTATGCTGAAACTACGCGTGCATTCGCGTTACAACTTCCGTTATAAACAACTATGCTACTAACGTTGCAGCATACGCTATCAGTATGTGTAATTTCGATCAGATTTTTGGTACATTTGACTCTTTAATATATTTGGTATGTTTCATCGTGAATATTAAATATGGCACTATAGATGTTGACAGTGACCAATAATCGATCTACTTTTGCTTTATTTCTTTGCAATTTGCAATGGTTTAATGATGTTTTATTTGATGAAAGTGGGGTTTTGTAAATTATTGAAATTGCGAAGGTCCAAGCATGAAATCGGCAGGTCCCGGACCTCGGACTTGCCCTATTTTCAGCCCCTGAAACTGTAGAATAGTTTTTCCGTTTCTTCAAACTTATACCCCATACATACAGACTGCAAAATTTGATCCCACATCAAACTCGTCCGGGCCAGGCCTGTGCCTTAATTTGCAGGTGCGCGATAAATCGCAGCGTACAGACACAATTTGTTGAACAGCGCTATAGGCTCCCTATATACAGAGAGTTGCGCCAACTCAGGATTTGACGCCATTTTGTTTCCAAATGGATCCTCACCGCTGCCGCTTAAGTACAGCACTGTATGAATACGCTGTAAAATGGTCCGTAGTAATTAATTAGATTAATCGTGCTTCAATAAACTCAAAATTTACAGAGATTATAGCTAAGACATCTGTCTATGTGTATCTAGATTTCTAGAAATGTAACTCAAATCGTTCGCGCCATATGATAATTTAATTGTACACTTTCTTACGGCCATAGCCGTGCGTATCCATTTGGAAACAACATGTCGTCCAGCGACCACGTAACCGATTTTTTCCGACTCGTCATCGCGCAACTCTCTGTATATAGGGACCCTAAACAGCGCTAAGTTAACATGGGTTGACTGCACATGCTCAGTTTAGCTTGTTCTGTTTCTCAGCAGAAAACTATATACTTTTATGTGACCCAAATAAGGCTATGCGAATGCGTATTGTGAAATTTAACCCGGGCCTGTCACCAGATTGCGTACGCACACATTTCCGCGCTTGCTAACTTAGCACGGGCTGACTTGGCATATGCTTCTGAGCGGGCCTGGTCCACCTCTATTCGCGGGGCTAACTTAGTCCGGACTAGCGCGTATAATTAGCATGGCATACTATGTACACACTTAGTTTGATACAGGTTCAAATTTGCAGTCTGTACGAGGTATTAATGTGACGATTTCGAACAATAATCCCAACCTTTCTCATATTTTCCCAACTATAACAATACTTAGTGATATTGCTTGCGAAACTTGTGTCTAAAGTAGGTCTAAGATGTCTTAGAACACTCGTACATGTATTGTTACTTTTACCAAAAAACAAAAAAAACAATGGAGGAGGGTATGTTTCACACTTAAACTCATTGTTTATTTTTGAATACGGTTGACCTAAAATTGCACAAAAGATATGAGCATACATTCAATATTTCCATTCAAGGTACCTCAACCATGCATTTTATTGGACAGTACTGGCACCAAACCCTAATAATGAATATCGACACCCAGAGATAATATTTATAATAATTTTTTGATTCTATTTTAAATAAGATACCACCCAATTTGTTTGTCACAGCAAACAGTATAACTGATAGTAATAATACCAGGAGTGTATAATATAGAAGAGTATGACTCGCTCGAAACACACAAAATTTAACATTTCCATGCCCTAGTTTACTTATGATTTATTACCTGAAACACAATAATAAAGATCGACATCACATGCATTGTAGATCCAACTTGCCCTCACACTTTACCTTGTATCAATATCTCTTCTGATTATATAGACTAAAATTGTAGTTATAGCTTTGAACATCAGACATGGTTTTAGTTAAGTGGCCATCGTTTCCGCCCGATGCAAGTAAACAATTGGCAGCTCGCGGTGATAACGCTGTTGACGGGGTTCCGTAGGGATTCGCAGCTCGCAAATTAGTAGCAAGAGTACATCGTAAAAACTTCCAAAATGTCGCCAAAACAAAAACTTCTTATGAGGGATTATTTTATATATAACTATGTCATATGACATCTGTTTATCTGCACTCGCAGCCGTGGCGCGGGCCAGAGCCAGCGGTCAGAGCCCGGCACTAATTTGCGAGTTGCAAATCTCTGCCAAACCCCGTCAACAGCGTTATCACTGTGAGCTGCCAATTGTTTACTTGCATCAGGCGGATACGATGGCCACTTGACTAGGTGAATGACTAAAACCATGTCTGACGTTCGAAGTTATAACTACGTAATAAGAAGGGGTATCGATACAAGGTGAAGTGTGAGGGCAAGTTGGATGTACAACGCTACTTGTGATATAATTATTATTGGGCTTCACGTAATAAATCATAGGTAAACTAGGGCATGGAAATGTTGAATTTTGTGTGTTTCGAGCGAGTCATACTCCTGTATATTATACACTCCTGATAATACTAGTTGAAATTTTTTGAAAACTACCTAGTTAACTATCAGGGGTTGATGTGAACAGAAATCTGGAGTTAATTACCTCATGTTTACTGCCAGATGTCCTGATGTGACATCAGCATGAGTATTTCTCACAACCTTGAAATTCTTCCACACATCACCATATATCCAAAATAATTTCTTAAACAGTATTTAATGCCCCAACTGAAGACGGTTAATTCCTAATTAATGTGTCAGTGTCATTGACAGGAAGAAAACAATGTGACATTTACTTGTTTTCAACCTTGTAAGTGATAAAGTAACAACAAAATGAGATATCGGGAATTCCTGATTTTATGTTTTTTTTGCAGATAGGGTTAATCAGCCATGTAGCATTAAAATATGCAAATCAAACATCAATATTCATACAGCTGACATCCTTACGAATCAAATGAGACCAGATTTGTTTTGTTATAATATGGGGGAGGAGTACTGCATCAAAACTTAGGATTGGAAAATGGCAAAAGGGGTAAAACCCCAATTTTGGGGCTATTAAGGGGCCCAAACCCCATTGAAGGGGTTAAAACCCAAAGCTATTAATTGTTATTAGCAGAAAGGAATTAATGTGATATAACATGTTTTCAGTCTTTTAACGTGCCAAATAACAATTATATCTGATATTCCAAAATTAACATTTTTTATGGGTTTTTGCAAAAAGGGGTTAATTTGCCATGTTTTAATTAGAATCTGACTGAAAACATTGTTTTTCATGAAGGAGACATCCTAACAAATCCAACGATACCTTATTTGCCTTGTTCTAAAGTGGGGGGGTACATCCTTAAATAAGGCCCTGTTTGGGCCCGCGTCGCTCCACTAAATGTCTGATGGAGATGTTTTTTCAGTGTTTTCAAGGCTGCATTACACTGTTCACAAAACCCTAAGAAGTAATTACAGCTCTGTTGAGATATACCCATTAATCGAATCGAGGCGATCGGTGAAAGCATGAAACATTACGCACATGCATATAACTCTACACTTGTCTCACTATGTAGGATATGTTGTGGCCTCTGCGCTGATTTTAACATCGGACACGGCTCTCACTTAATGATAGCGACTACCGCCAACCAGGACTCCCCTCTCTCTGAGGGACTTCACCAATTCTGGCATCGATCTATGGGAGCATGCGTACTACCTGAAGCCACCAGAAATGTCGAGCTGCCTACATCGACGATGTGGGCGTGTTGTTAGCTGGGATGCTGTAGCTCAGCTGACAAGTGTGGTCAAGAGGAACATGCACGACGAACTGTGAACGCGCTTCGGCACAATTTGGCTAATTTCCTATCTATGTCATAACCCCATCTTATACTGTACACTGTCGTTGTGTGATGTTTGCTGAATTGCTAACAGTTGCCGCAGCCATATTGCCGTTATTCAGCCAGCTTTCCAACCATCAGGTCCCTTGCTAGATTGCTTTGATTTGCTAATAGGCACTGCATTCAGTTCTTGGCAGTGCAAAGCGAGTTTGTGTATTTAAATTTATCCCACAGCTACATTGCAGGACAATGATTAAGAGAAATCAACGTGTGTTTACTCGCTCTGCCGTGGTGCAGTAGCACCGGTACAATGGACTCAGAGAAACTTTCAATTACACTAAATCTAGGTAACATCACCATAATGGTGATGTTACCTAGATTAGTGTAATTGAAAGTTCTCTGACTCACTAATCCAATGGGAGAGATGCAACAGATAGCAGATCATAATTGGTTTTATAAACAGTTTTGATATATAAGATAAGAATGAATTCATTTGGTGACATGCACGAGCATGACCACACGTTGGCAGTGAGGACTGATTCACAAGGTGAGACAGTATGGTATTCAACTGGTTTAGCTTTTATGGTGCTATTATTGTGCAACCAAGTTAGTGTTAGCAAAAAAGTTTCCTGTAATAACGCTGTATTAAGAGAAAACTTGTTAGCGCGCAAAAGCGGTTATCCTAGATCAGACAATCTGCGTTGTGAGTTGTTGCTAGTTATTGTATTGTACGCGTTAGAGACTAGATATCAGGCTAGCACGCACGCACTCACGCACGCAGGCCGCATTTCATTGTCAATATTCGTTTGCTGCTGGTATGATCAGGAGTGTATAATAATTATATTATTGTGTTTTTTTAGACACTCCTAAAGGGCCGGACACACCAGGCGATGCCATCGCCCGACGCCATCGGCCGATGGCATCGCGCAGTCGTGGACACACCAGGCGATTTCATCGGCGATGCCATCGCCCATGGCATCGCGCAGTCGTGGACACCCAGGCGATTTCATCGGCGATGGCATGCGCCGATGGCATCAGTATCATTGAACAACTCTGATTGGCTGATGAAATGCTAGAAATCGGCGATGTTATCGCGGTCGCGGACACACAGGCCGATGGCATCGGGCGATGCCATCGCGCGACGATTGATGACACACCAGGCGATTTCACGCCGATGCCATCGGCCGATGGCATCGGCCGATGCATCGCCTGGTGTGTCCGGCCCTTAATATGATGGCATAGAAAATGTGATTCCAGCACATGAGAACAACGTATATCGATCGGTTCGTGCCGAAAGTGACAAATATATTTATCGGCTGTCGGTGTTTTTCCTATGAAAGCGTGTAACGACACAACTTTTATGCACTATGTGTGTGCATGCGCGCGCGTGTGTGTGTATAATATATATCAGGAGTAGATAATAGGGATTATTACTTATTATTCTATAGTAATTTTATAAATTCTAATTTTAATTCGAATAAATTCAATAAATCGAATTCTAATATATAAATTCCCTATTATCTACTCCTGATATATATGTATATAATATATATATGCATATATATATATATAATATATATATATATATATATAATATGAAATTCCGTTTCCCAAATGCAAGTTAAAATACACAGAAAATATTGAAATAACAACAACTGGTACACTAATTATGCACTGTGCATAATGAGTGCATATTATGTCTCCAGTTGTTGTCATTTCAATATTTCTTTATATATATATATATATATATATATATATATATATATGCGTGTGTGTTGTGTGTCTGTTACGTCACCAAAATAGATGATACTAGGTCTATATAAGTCTATGTTTGATAGCGCGTGAAGGTTTTTAGAGCTTGTGTGTTTAGACAGAGCAGTACGTGCAGTAACAACGTGTGGCATGATACGCCTGCAAAGTGATTCACATAAAAATATATACGACTTTGTTTGTGCTTATATGAACTTGACAAAAAAGTTATATATGCGAACGACTACGGCAATGAATATTATATAATTAAATGTCCTTACCGTGAACGCACATGCACGCAAGCTAACAAGCCATCACAGGTCCAGTGCAGTGCTAATTAATTAAAAAGCGCCAGTGTTCACAGGTACCGTTGACGGATCCAACATGGGAGACGGAACCATCGGGGCCATGGTTGCGTCTCGGAATATATACGTACCAGCAAACGACTGAAAAAACGTGAAGACGTCATTCATGAGCATTTCAGAACTCCATTTCACTTGCGCTGCTTTCAAAATTTAATGGATGACTATAGGCTTCAAATTGCCGTCACACATACGATATATACCGGACCCAAATAAGTTGTTACATCACTTCACAGACCGCATCGTGCTCTCTCCGTTTGTCCATTCCTCGATCCTCCAATGTGTACGGTATATACGACATGGAGTGAATGCATGTAGCACAGTAGGTGTGGTTTAGGTGTCTTGTGTTTTGCCTGGCTGTCCGAAAGGATGGATGTTGTAGGGTTGTCTTGGTTATCGGTCTGATGAAGCAAAAGACGGCGAAAATAGTACATCAGTTTCATTTCGGCGCGTGAGAAAATGCGCGCAGAAGTAATGCAATTTAACGGAAAAACGGCAATGACCACTAACTTGCCAAGTACGGTCTGAATTACGGTCAAGCTGAAATTATTTTTGAGCGGTAAATGTTAAATATTGAGCCTGCCATAAAATTTATCCAAGTAACGCACCCTGGTACCTCGAATATAAAACAGTTGCATGCCAAGTTTACTTACTTAAATTTGCACCTGCGACTCCCATTATGGAAATATAAAAGCAGACCATAGAGATATTGTTAGGTTAATGCGCTCCGGTTATAGCGTGGTATTCTTCCTTCATTGGACAGGGTTCCACTGGGACATACTCGCCATTGCTTGTCTGAATATGGACGGAGCAGCATATATGCAGCATATGCATAGAGGTTATTATGCATAATGTTACGTCCTGGTGTGAGAAACTATCTGCCGCCGCTACACCATAGCGCGCGTATATATTTAGAAATTAAAATATAGTATACAAACACTGTTACAATGAAAACATTTTCTTCAGGAGTTGTATATAAAGTCCAGTTTCTAATCGGTGTGATTTTCACCGAATCGGCGAAAACTGACGAGTTATGCCCTTGTTCACAACAGGCACTTGAGCGTTTCAATAAATATAATGCTAAATAAATACGAACTTATTTACTACCAAAGTTTAATGTTTCTATACTCTCTTTCACCTATTATTGCGACAATTTCCTGTAAATGCGTCGTCAAATGCTCATCTACAACAAACACTGGCTGCCGCCATTACATTGCTGCCGCTGCACACTGACATATAAATATATAGATATAAATAATAGATATAAATATATGACAAAAT